>NC_092229.1:29597256-29727256 GCF_036320965.1 Panulirus ornatus
TGTGTGAAAGAAGAAAGTTAAGAGCAAATGTGAATAAGAGCAAGGTTATTAGGTACAGTAGGGTTGAGGGTCAAGTCAATTGGGAGGTAAGTTTGAATGGAGAAAAACTGGAGGAAGTAAAGTGTTTTAGATATGTGGGAGTGGACCTGGTAGCAGATGGAACCATGGAAGCAGAAGTGAATCATAGGGTGGGGGAGTGGGCGAAAATCCTGGGAGCCTTGAAGAATGTGTGGAAGTCGAGAACATTATCTCAGAAAGCAAAAATGGGTATGTTTGAAGGAATAGTGGTTCCAACAATGTTGTATGGTTGCGAGGCGTGGGCTATGGATAGAGTTGTGCGCAGGAGGGTGGATGTGCTGGAAATGAGATGTTTGAGGACAATGTGTGGTGTGAGGTGGTTTGATCGAGTAAGTAATGTAAGGGTAAGAGAGATGTGTGGAAATAAAAAGAGCGTGGTTGAGAGAGCAGAAGAGGGTGTTTTGAAATGGTTTGGGCACATGGAGAGAATGAGTGAGGAAAGATTGACCAAGAGGATATATGTGTCGGAGGTGGAGGGAACGAGGAGAAGTGGGAGACCAAATTGGAGGTGGAAAGATGGAGTGAAAAAGATTTTGAGTGATCGGGGCCTGAACATGAAGGAGGGTGAAAGGCGGGCAAGGAATAGAGTGAATTGGATCGATCTGGTGTACCAGGGTTGACGTGCTGTCAGTGGATTGAATCAGGGCATGTGAAGCATCTGGGGTAAACCATGGAAAGCTGTGTGGCGCCTGGATGCGGAAAGGGAGCTGTGGTTTCGGGCATTATTGCATGACAGCTAGAGACTGAGTGTGAACGAATGAGGTCTTTGTTGTCTTTTCCTAGCGCTACCCCACACACATGAGGGGGGAGGGGGATGGTATTCCATGTGTGGCGAGGTGGCGATGGGAATGAATAAGGGCAGACAGTGTGAATTGTGTGCATGGGTATATATGTGTGTCTGTGTGTATATATATGTGTACATTGAGATGTATAGGTATGTATATTTGCATGTGTGGACGTGTGTGTATATACATGTGTATGGGGGTGGGTTGGGCCATTTCTTTCGTCTGTTTCCTTGCGCTACCTCGCAAACGCGGGAGACAGTGACAAAGCAAAATAAATAAATAAATATATATATCATTTATTATACTAAGTCGCTGTCTCCTGCGTTCGCGAGGCACCACAAGGAAACAGACGAAAGAATGGCCCAACCAACCCACATACACATGTATATACATACACCTCCACACACGCATATATACATAACTATACACCTCAATGCATACATATATATACACACAACACAGACATATACATATATACACATGTATATAATTCTTACTGTCTACCCTTATCCATTCCCTTCGCCACCCCGCCACACATGAAATGACAACCCCCTACCCCCACATGTGTGTGAGGTAGCGCTAGGAAAAGACAACAAAGGACACATTCGTTCACACTCAGTCTCTAGCTTTCATGTATAATGCACCGAAAGCACAGCTCCATTTCCACATCTAGGCCCCACAAAACTTTCCATGGCTTACCCCAAATGCTTCACATGCCCTGGTTCAATCCATTGACAGCATGTCGACCCCAGTATACCACATCGTTCCAATTCACTCTATTCCTTGCACACCTTTCACCCTCCTGCATGTTCAGGCCCTGGTCACTCTAAATCTTTTTCACTCCATCTTTCCACCTCCAATTTGGTCTCCCACTTCTCGTTCCCTCCACCTCTGACACATACATCCTCTTTGTCAATCTTTCCTCACTCATTCTCTCCATGTGACCAAACTATTTCAAAACACCAAACTATTTCAAAACACCCTCTTCTGCTATCTCAACCACACTCTTTTTATTACCACACATCTCTCTTACCCTTTCATTACTTACTCGATCAAAATACCTCACACTACATACTGTCCTCTAGCATCTCATTTCCAGCACATCCACCCTACTCTGCACAACTCTATCTATAGCCCACGCCTCACAACCATACAACATTGCTGGAACCACTATTCCTTCAAACATACCCATTTTTGCTTTCCAAGACAGCGTCCTTAACTTCCACACATTTCTCAACGCTCCCATAACTTTCGCCCCCTTCCCCACACCTATGATTCACTTCCCCTTCTATGGTTCCATCTGCTGTCAGATCCACTCCCAGACATCTAAAACACTTCACTTCCTCTAGTTTTTCTCCATTCAAACTTACCTCCCAATTGACTTGACCCTCACCCTACTGTACCTAATAACCTTGCTCTTATTCACATTTACTCTCAGCTTTCTTCTTTCACACACTTTACCAAGCTCGGTCACCAGCTTCTGCAGTTTCTCACAAGAATCAGTCACCAGCGCTGTATCATCAGCGAACAACAATTGACTCACTTCCCAAGGTGTCTCATCCACAACAGACTGCATACTTGCCCCTCTTTCCAAAACTCTTGCATTCACCACCCTGACAGCCCCACCCATAAACAAATTAAACAACCATGGAGACATCATGCACCTCTGCCGCAAACCTACATTCACTGAGAACCAATCACTTTCCTCTCTTCCTAAACGTACACATGCCTTACATCCTCGATAAAAACTCTTCACTGCTTCTAACAAATTACCTCCCACACCATATATTCTTAATACCTTCCACAGAGCATCTCTATCAACTTATATCATATGCCTTCTCCAGATCCATAAATGCTACATACAAGTCCATTTGCTTTTCTAAGTATTTCTCACATACATTTTTCAAAGCAAACACCTGATCCACACATCCTCTACCACTTCTGAAACCACACTGCTCTTCCCCAAGCTGATGCTCTGTACATGCCTTCACTCTCTAAATCAATACCCTCCCACATAATTTCCCATGAATACTCAACAAAATTATACCTCTGTAATTTGAGCACTCACTCTTATCCCCTTTGCCTTTGTACAATGGCACTATGCAAGCATTCTGCCACTCCTCAGGTACCTCACCATGAGTCATACATACATTAAATAACCTTACCAACCACTCAACAATACAGTCACCCCCTTTTTTGATAAATTCTACTGCAATACCATCCAAACCTGCTGTCTTGCTGGCTTTTATCTTCTGCAAAGCTTTTATTACCTCTTCTCTGTTTACCAAATCATTCTCCCTAACCCTCTCACTTCGCACACCACCTCGACCAAAACACCCTATATCTGCCACTCTATCATCAAACACATTCAACAAACCTTCAAAATACTCACTCCATCTCCTCTCACATCACCTTTTCTTCTTATCACCTCCCCATTAGACTCCTTCACTGATGTTCCCATTTGTTTCCTTGTCTTATGCACTTTATTTACCTTCTTCTAAAACATCTTTTTATTCTCCCTAAAATTTAATGATACTCTCTCACCCCAACTCTTATTTGCCCTCCTTTTCACCTCTTGCACCTTTCTCTTGACCTCCTGCCTCTTTCTTTTATACATCTCCCACTCATTTGCATTATTTCCTTGCAAAAATCGTCCAAATGCCTCTCTCTTCTCTTTCACTAATAATCTTACTTTTTCATCCCACCACTCACTACCCTTTCTAATCTGCCCACCTCCCACACTTCCCATGCCACAAGCATCTTTTGCAAAAGCCATCAATCACTGCTTCCCTAAATACATTTCATTCCTCCCCCACTCCCTTTACATCCTTTATTTTCACCTTTTTCCATTCTGTACTAAGTCTCTCCCAGTACTTCCTCACACAAGTCTCCTTCCTAAGCTCACTTACTCTCACCACTCTCTTCATCCCAACATTCTCTCTTCTTTTCTGAAGACCTATACAAATCTTCACCTTCGCCTCCACAGGATAATGATCAGACATCCCTCCAGTTGCACCTCTCAGCACATTAACATCCAAAAGTCTCTCTTTCGCGTGCCTGTCAATTAACACGTAATCTAATAATGCTCTCTGGCCATCTCTCCTACTTACACATGTATACTTATGTATATCTCTCTTTTTAAACCAGCTATTCCCAATCACGAGTTCTTTTTCAGCACATAAATCTATAAGCTCTTCACCATTTCCATTTACAACACTGAACACCCCATATATACCAATTATTCCCTCAACTGCCACATTACTCACCTTTGCATTCAAATCACCCATCACAATAACCCGGTCTCGTGCACCAAAACCACTAACACACTCATTCAGCTGCTCCCAAAACACTTGCCTCTCATGATCTTTATTCTTATGCCCAGGTGCATATGCACCAATAATCACCCATCTCTCTCGATCAACTTTCAGTTTTACCCATATCAATCTAGAGTTTACTTTCTTACACTCTATCACATACTCCCACAACTCCTGGTTCAGGAGTAGTGCTACTCTTTCCCTTGCTCTTGTCCTCTCACTAACCCCTGACTTTACTCCCAAGACATTCCCAAACCACTCTTCCCCTTTACCCTTGAGCTTCCTTTAACTCAGAGCCAAAACATCCAGGTTCCTTTCCTCAAACATACTACCTATCTCTCCTTTTTTCTCATCTTGGTTACATCCACACACATTTAGACATCCCAATCTGAGCCTTTGATGAGAACGATCACTCCCCGCGTGACTCGTTCTTCTGTTTCCCCGTTTAGAAAGTTAAAAATACAAGGAGGGGAGGGTTTCTAGTCCCCCCGCTCCCGTCCTCTTAGTCGTCTTCTACGACACTTGAGGAATGTGTGGGAAGTATTCTTTCTCTCCTATCCCCAGGGATAATATATATATGTATGTATGTATATATTTACATATATATATATATATATATATATATATATATATATATATATATATATATATATCTATATATATATATATATATATATCCTCTACCACTTTCAGAAGTGGTAGAGGATGTGTGGATCAGGTGTTTGCTTTGAAGAATGTATCTGAGAAATACTTAGAAAAGCAAATGGATTTGTATGTAGCATTTATGGATCTGGAGAAGGCATATGATAGAGTTCATAGAGATGCTCTGTGGAAGGTATTAAGAATATATGGTGTGGGAGGCAAGTTGTTAGAAGCAGTGAAAAGTTTTTATCGAGGATGTAAGGCATGTGTACGTGTAGGAAGAGAGGAAAGTGATTGGTTCTCAGTGAATGTAGGTTTGCGGCAGGGGTGTGTGATGTCTCCATGGTTGTTTAATTTGTTTATGGATGGGGTTGTTAGGGAGGTAAATGCAAGAGTTTTGGAAAGAGGGGCAAGTATGAAGTCTGTTGGGGATGAGAGAGCTTGGGAAGTGAGTCAGTTGTTGTTCGCTGATGATACAGCGCTGGTGGCTAATTCATGTGAGAAACTGCAGAGGCTGGTAACTGAGTTTGGTAAAGTGTGTGAAAGAAGAAAGTTAAGAGTAAATGTGAATAAGAGCAAGGTTATTAGGTACAGTAGGGTGAGGGTCAAGTCAATTGGGAGGTAAGTTTGAATGGAGAAAAACTGGAGGAAGTAAAGTGTTTTAGATATCTGGGAGTGGATCTGGCAGCGGATGGAACCATGGAAGCAGAAGTGGATCATAGGGTGGGGGAGGGGCCGAAAATTCTGGGAGCCTTGAAGAATGTGTGGAAGTCAAGAACATTATCTCGGAAAGCAAAAATGGGTATGTTTGAAGGAATAGTGGTTCCAACAATGTTGTATGGTTGCGAGGCGTAGGCTATGGGTAGAGTTGTGCACAGGAGGATGGATGTGCTGGAAATGAGATGTTTGAGGACAATGTGTTGTGTGAGGTGGTTTGATGGGAGTATAAGTAAATGTAAAGGGTGAAGAGCAAAAGATTTTTGATGTGGCAAATGATAGAAAGATGACCAGGGGATAGTGTTAAAAAAGGGGAGACAAGGAGATGAGAAAGAGGTTGGGTGTTTAGGAAATGGTATTGTGTGGGCATCATGGAGCGGGAATGAAAGTTGAGGTATGAATTAGGTGTGGACATGTTAAGTGTATGGGGGTGGAGGTGAGGCACGATTTTTGTTGTGTTAGACCTTGCGACGTCGAAGCAGATGGAGTGACAAAAAATAAACAAAAAATAAAAAGAAAATAGATTATATTATATATGTATATATTTTTTTTATATTATATATTTGTGCTGTAACGCGTTCTGGGGTAAACCATGGAAAGCTAGTGGAAGGTATGAAATTGTAATTAGACGTATGTTTAAATTTATCGGTGGTTACCATTTCCTTTCGTATGTTTCCTTGGACCTTCGAAAACGCAGGGAGCACGTCAAAAAAAAAAGTCAATTATTATTATTATATTATCAAAATTAGTATTATTAGGGAACGACTAGTTTAGGTACTCCATTTCACCCTGCAAGGTCCTTAGGTCTTCTGTTCTTCACACTCCAACAGTCTACTTCTCACTATGCAATGCGGATTAATGGCACTTTTTTTCAACAGAAAAAGAAAGCAAGTATTATAACCTTTACTGCTATATCAATCAGAATTATTTTATTTCATATCTTATTACTTTGTCGCTGTCTCTGCGTATTGATATATATATATATAAATATTATATTATATATATATTATATATATTTTTATTTTATTATATTATACTTTGTCGCTGTCTCCTGCGTTTGCGAGGTAGCGCAAGGAAACAGACGAAAGAAATGGCCCAACCCCCCCCATACACATGTATACATACGTCCACACACGCAAATATACATACCTACACAGCTTTCCATGGTTTACCCCAGACGCTTCACATGCCCTGCTTCAATCCACTGACAGCACGTCAACCCCGGTATACCACATCGCTCCAATTCACTCTATTCCTTGCCCTCCTTTCACCCTCCTGCATGTTCAGGCCCGATCACACAAAATCTTTTTCACTCCATCTTTCCACCTCCAATTTGGTCTCCCTCTTCTCCTTGTTCCCTCCACCTCCGACACATATATCCTCTAGGTCAATCTTTCCTCACTCATCCTCTCCATGTGCCCAAACCACTTCAAAACACCCTCTTCTGCTCTCTCAACCACGCTCTTTTTATTTCCACACATCTCTCTTACCCTTACGTTACTCACTCGATCAAACCACCTCACACCACACATTGTCCTCAAACATCTCATTTCCAGCACATCCATCCTCCTGCGCACAACTCTATCCATAGCCCACGCCTCGCAACCATACAACATTGTTGGAACCACTATTCCTTCAAACATACCCATTTTTGCTTTCCGAGATAATGTTCTCGACTTCCACACATTCTTCAAGGCCCCCAGGATTTTCGCCCCCTCCCCCACCCTATGATCCACTTCCGCTTCCATGGTTCCATCCGCTGCCAGATCCACTCCCAGATATCTAAAACACTTCACTTCCTCCAGTTTTTCTCCATTCAAACTCACCTCCCAATTGACTTGACCCTCAACCCTACTGTACCTAATAACCTTGCTCTTATTCACATTTACTCTTAACTTTCTTCTTCCACACACTTTTCCAAACTCAGTCACCAGCTTCTGCAGTTTCTCACATGAATCAGCCACCAGCGCTGTATCATCAGCGAACAACAACTGACTCACTTCCCAAGCTCTCTCATCCCCAACAGACTTCATACTTGCCCCTCTTTCCAAAACTCTTGCATTTACCTCCCTAACAACCCCATCCATAAACAAATTAAACAACCATGGAGACATCACACACCCCTGCCGCAAACCTACATTCACTGAGAACCAATCACTTTCCTCACTTCCTACACGTACACATGCCTTACATCCTCGATAAAAACTTTTCACTGCTTCTAACAACTTTCCTCCCACACCATATATTCTTAATACCTTCCACAGAGCATCTCTATGAACTCTATCATATGCCTTCTCCAGATCCATAAATGCTACATACAAATCCATTTGCTTTTCTAAGTATTTCTCAGATACATTCTTCAAAGCAAACACCTGATCCACACATCCTCTACCACTTCTGAAACCACACTGCTCTTCCCCAATCTGATGCTCTGTACATGCCTTCACCCTCTCAATCAATACCCTCCCATATAATTTACCAGGAATACTCAACAAACTTATACCTCTGTAATTTGAGCACTCACTCTTATCCCCTTTGCCTTTGTACAATGGCACTATGCACGCATTCCGCCAATCTTCAGGCACCTCACCATGAGTCATACATACATTAAATAACCTTACCAACCAGTCAACAATACAGTCACCCCCTTTTTTAATAAATTCCACTGCAATACCATCCAAACCTGCTGCCTTGCCGGCTTTCATCTTCCGCAAAGCTTTCACTACCTCTTCTCTGTTTACCAAAACATCTTCCCTAACCCTCTCACTTTGCACACCACCTCGACCAAAACACCCTATATCTGCCACTCTATCATCAAACACATTCAACAAACCTTCAAAATACTCACTCCATCTCCTTCTCACATCACCACTACTTGTTATCACCTCCCCACTTGCGCCCTTCACCGAAGTTCCCATTTGCTCCCTTGTCTTACGCACTTTATTTACCTCCTTCCAGAACATCTTTTTATTCTCCCTAAAATTTAATGATACTCTCTCACCCCAACTCTCATTTGCCCTTTTTTTCACCTCTTGCACCTTTTTCTTGACCTCCTGTCTCTTTCTTTTATACATCTCCCACTCAATTGCATTTTTTCCCTGCAAAAATCGTCCAAATGCCTCTCTCTTCTCTTTCACTAATACTCTTACTTCTTCATCCCACCACTCACTACCCTTTCTAATCAACCCACTTCCCACTCTTCTCATGCCACAAGCATCTTTTGTGCAATCCATCACTGATTCCCTAAATACATCCCATTCCTCCCCCACTCCCCTTACTTCCATTGTTCTCACCTTTTTCCATTCTGTACTCAGTCTCTCCTGGTACTTCCTCACACAGGTGTCCTTCTCAAGCTCACTTACTCTCACCACCCTCTTCACCCCAACATTCACTCTTCTTTTCTGAAAACCCATACAAATCTTCACCTTAGCCTTAGTTTATGGCACAAATGCAAATAGAAAAGAGATATTTGCAAGATGTTTGGACATGACAAGATCTTTGTAAAGTTTAGCATATACACATATAGCATGTAATCTTAGCACAATTTAAAGTTTCATTTTTAGATTTATTTTACTGTAACAATATTGCTTACAGATGTTTACATAATATTTGACTGCATCCAAGTTTAAGATATATTTTATATATTTATATTAAAGCGACTAGAGGGGACGGGAGCGGGGGGCCAGAAATCCTCCCCTCCTTGTATTAACTTTCTAAAATGGGAAACAGAAGAAGGAGTCACGCGGGGAGTGCTCATCCTCCTCGAAGGCTCAGAGCGGGGTGCCTAAATGTGTGTGGATGTAACCAAGATGTGAAAAAAGGAGAGATAGGTAGTATGTTTGAGGAAAGGAACCTGGATGTTTTGACTCTGAGTGAAACGAAGCTCAAGGGTAAAGGGGAAGAGTGGTTTGGGAATGTCTGGGGAGTAAAGTCAGGGGTTAGTGAGAGGACAAGAGCAAGGGAAGGAGTAGCAATACTCCTGAAACAGGAGTTGTGGGAGTATGTGATAGAGTGTAAGAAAGTAAATTCTCGATTAATATGGGTAAAACTGAAAGTTGATGGAGAGAGGTGGGTGATTATTGGTGCATATGCACCTGGGCATGAGAAGAAAGATCAAGAGAGACAAGTGTTTTGGGAGCAGCTGAATGAGTGTGTTAGTGGTTTTGATGCACGAGACCGGGTCATAGTGATGGGTGATTTGAATGCAAAGGTGAGTAATGTGGCAGTTGAGGGAATAATTGGTATACATGGGGTGTTCAGTGTTGTAAATGGAAATGGTGAAGAGCTTGTAGATTTATGTGCTGAAAAAGGACTGATGATTGGGAATACCTGGTTTAAAAAGCGAGATATACATAAGTATACTTATGTAAGTAGGAGAAATGGCCAGAGAGCGTTATTGGATTACGTGTTAATTGACAGGCGTGCGAAAGAGAGACTTTTGGATGTTAATGTGCTGAGAGGTGCAACTGGAGGGATGTCTGATCATATATATATATATATATATATATATATATATATATATATATATATATATATATATATATATATATACTTCCCACATATACATATATATATATATATATATATATATATATATATATATATATATATATACACTTCCCATGCATTTTTCACGTGTCATAGAAGGTGACTAAAGGGGACAGGAGCGGGGGGGGGGGGGGGGGGGGGGAGAAACCCTCCCCTCCTTGTATTTTGACTTTCTAAAAGGGAAAACAGAAGAAGGAGTCATGCGGGGAGTGCTCATCCTCCTCGAAGGCTCAGATTGGGGTGTCTAAATGTGTGTGGATGTAACCAAGATGAGAAAAAAGGAGAGATAGGTAGTATGTTTCAGGAAAGGAACCTGGATGTTTTGGCTCTGAGTGAAATGAAGCTCAACGGTAAAGGGAAAGAGTGGTTTGGGAATGTCTTGGGAGTAAAGTCAGGGGTTAGTGAGAGGACAAGAGCAAGGGAAAGAGTAGCACTACTCCTGAAACAGGAGTTGTGGAAATATGTGATAGAGTGGGAGAAAGTAAATTCTAGATTGATATGGGTAAAACTGAAAGTTGATGGATAGAGATGGGTGATTATTGGTGCATATGCACCTGGGCATGAGAAGATCATGAGAGGCAAGTGTTTTGGGAGCAGCTGAATGAGTGTGTTAGTGGTTTTGATGCACAAGATCGGGTTATAGTGATGGGTGATTTGAATGCAAAGGTGAGTAATGTGGCTGTTGAGGGAATAATTGGTGTACATGGGGTGTTCAGTGTTGTAAATGGAAATGGTGAAGAGCTTGTAGATTTATGTGCTGAAAAAGAACTGGTGATTGGAAATACCTGGTTTAAAAAGAGATATACATAAGTATTCATATTTAAGTAGGAGAGATGGCCAGATAGGGTTATTGGATTACGTGTTAATTGCTAGGCGCGCGAAAGAGAGACTTTTGGATGTTAATGTGCTGAGAGATGCAACTGGAGGGATGTCTGATCATTATCTTGTGGAGGCGAAGGTGAAGATTTGTAGGGGTTTTCAGAAAAGAAGAGAGAATGTTGGTGTGAAGAGTGTGGTGAGAGTAAGTGAGCTTGGGTAGGAGACTTGTGTGAGGAAGTACCAGGAGAGACTGAGTACAGAATGGAAGAAGGTGAGAACAACGGAGGTAAGGGGAGTGGGGGAGGAATGGGATGTATTTAGGGAAGCAGTGATTGATGGCTTGTGCAAAAGATGCTTGTGGCATGGGAAGCGTGGGAGGTGGGCAGATTAGAAAGGGTAGTGTGTGGCGGGATGAAGAAGTAAGATTATTAGTGAAAGAGAAGAGAGAGACATTTGGATGATTTTTGCAGGGAAAAAATGCAAATGAGTGGGAGATGTATAAAAGAAAGAGGCAGGAGATCAAGAGAAAGGTGCAAGAGGTAAAAAGAGGGCAAATGAGAGATCGGGTGAGAGAGCATCATTAAATTTTAGCGGGAATAAAAAGATGTTTTGGAAGGAGGTATATACGTGCGTAAGACATGGGAACAAATGCGAACTTCAGTAAAGGATGCTAATGGGGAGGTGATAACAAGTAGTGGTGATGTGAGGAGATGGAGTATTTTGAAGGTTTGTTGAATGTGTTTGATGATAGAGTGGCAGATAAAGGGTGTTTTGGTCGAGGTGGTGCGCAAAGCGAGAGGGTTAGGGAAATTAGTTTGGTAAACGGAGAAGAGGTAATAAAAGCTTTGCGGAAGATGAAAGCCGGCAAGGCAGCAGGTTTGGATGGTATTGCAGTGGAATTTATTAAAAAAGGAGGTGATTGTATTGTTGACTGGTTGGTAAGGTTATTTAATGTATGTATGATTCTTGGTGAGGTGCCTGAGGATTGGCGGAATGCTTGCATAGTGCCATTGTACAAAGGCAAAGGGGATAAGAGTGGGTGCTCCAATTACAGAGGTATAAGTTTGTTGAGTATTCCTGGTAAATTACATGGGAGGGTATTGACTGAGAGTGTGAAGGCATGTACAAAGCATCAGATTGGGGAAGAGCAGTGTGGTTTCAGAAGTGGTAGAAGATGTGTGGATCAGGTGTTTGCTTTGAAGATGTGAGAAATACCTAGAAAAGCAAATGGATTTGTATGTAGCATTTATGGATCTGGAGAAGGCATATGATAGAGTTGATAGAGATGCTCTGTGGAAGGTATTAAGAATATATGGTGTGGGAGGCAAGTTGTTAGAAGCAGTGAAAAGTTTTCATCGAGGATGTAAAGCATGTGTATGTGTAGGAAGAGAGGAAAGTGATTGGTTTGCGGCAGGGGTGTGTGATGTCTCCATGGTTGTTTAATTTGTTTATGGATGGGGTTGTTAGGGAGGTGAATGCAAGAGTTTTCGAAAGAGGGGCAAGTATGAAGTCTGTTTTGGATGAGAGAACTTGGGAAGTGAGTCAGTTGGTGTTCGCTGATGATACAGCGCTGGTGGCTGATTCATGTGAGAAACTGCAGAAGCTGGTGACTTGAGTTCGGCAAAGTGTGTGAAAGAAGAAAGTTAAGAGTAAATGTGAATAAGAGCAAGGTTATTAGGTACAGTAGGGTTGAGGGTCAAGTCAATTGGGAGGTAAGTTTGAATGGAGAAAAACTGGAGGAAGTAAAGTGTTTTAGATATCTGGGAATGGATCTGGCAGTGGATGGAACCATGGAAGCGGAAGTGAATCATAGGGTGGAGGAGGGGGCGAAAATTCTGGGAGCCTTGAAGAATGTTTGGAAGTTGAGAACATTATCTCGGAAAGCAAAAATGGGTATGTTTGAAGGAATAGTGGTTCCAACAATGTTGTATGGTTGCGAGGCGTGGGCTATGGATAGGGTTGTGCGCAGGAGGGTGGATGTGCTGGAAATGAGCTGTTTGAGGACAATATGTGGTGTGAGGTGGTTTGATCGAGTAAGTAATGTAAGGGTAAGAGAGATGTGTGGAAATAAAAGGAGTGTGGTTGTGAGAGCAGAAGAGGGTGTTTTGAAATGGTTTGGTCACATGGAAAGAATGAGTGAGAAAAGATTGACCAAGAGGATATATGTGTCGGAGGTGGAGGGAACGAGGAGAAGTGGGAGACCAAATTGGAGGTGGAAAGATGGAGTGAAAAAGATCTTGAGTGATCAGGGCCTGAACATGTAGGAGGGTGAAAGGCGTGCAAAGAATAGAGTGAATTGGAACGATGTGGTATACCAGGGTCGACGTGCTGTCAGTGGATTGAACCAGGGCATGTGAAGCGTCTGGGGTAAACCATGGAAAGTTCTGTGGGACTTGGATGTGGAAAGGGAGCTGTGGTTTCGGCGCATTATTAAATGACAGCTAAAGATTGAGTTTGAATGAATGTGGCCTTTGTTGTCTTTTCCTAGCGCTACCTCGCACACATGAGGAGGGATGGGGTTTTTATTCCATGTGTGGTGAGGTGGCAATGGGAATAAATAAAGGCAGACAGTATGAATTATGTACAAGTGTATATATGTATATGTCTGTGTGTGTATATATATGTGTACATTGAGATGTATAGGTATGTATATTTGTGTGTGTGGACGTGTATGTATATACATGTGTATGTGGGTGGGATGGGCCAATTCTTTCGTCTGTTTCCTTGTGCTACCTCGCAAACGCGGGAGACAGCGACAAAGCAAAATAATATATAAAAATAATATATATATATATATATATATATATATATATATATATATATATATATATATATATATATATATATATATTCTTCTTTTCTTTCAAACTATTCGCCATTTCCCGCATTAGCGAGGTAGCGTTAAGAACAGAGGACTGGACCTTTGAGGGAATACCCTCACCTGGCCGAATTCTCTGTTCCTTCTTTTGAAAAAAAAAAAAAAAAAAATATATATATATATATATATATATATATATATATATATATATATATATATATATATATATATATATATATTTTTTTTTTTTTCCCCAAAAGAAGGAACAGAGAAGAGGGCCAGGTGAGGATATTCCCTTAAAGGCCCAGTCCTCTGTTCTTAACGCTACCTCGCTTATGCGGGAAATGGCGAATAGTTTGAAAGAAAGAAAAGAAAGATATATATATATATATATTTATTTATTTATTTATTATACTTTATCGCTGTCTCCCGCGTTTGCGAGGTAGCGCAAGGAAACAGACAAAAGAAATGGCCCAACCCCCCCCATACACATGTATATACATACGTCCACACACGCAAATATACATACCTACACAGCCTTCCACGGATTACCCCAGACGCTTCACATGCCCTGCTTCAATCCACTGACAGCACGTCAACCCCGGTATACCACATCGCTCCAACTCACTCTATTCCTTGCCCTCCTTTCACCCTCCTGCATGTTCAGGCCCCGATCACACAAAATCTTTTTCACTCCATCTTTCCACCTCCAATTTGGTCTCCCTCTTCTCCTTGTTCCCTCCACCTCCGACACATATATCCTCTTGGTCAATCTTTCCTCACTCATCCTCTCCATGTGCCCAAGCCACTTCAAAACACCCTCTTCTGCTCTCTCAACCACGCTCTTTTTATTTCCACACATCTCTCTTACCCTTACGTTACTCACTCGATCAAACCACCTCACACCACACATTGTCCTCAAACATCTCATTTCCAGCACATCCATCCTCCTGCGCACAACTCTATCCATAGCCTATGCCTCGCAACCATACAACATTGTTGGAACCACTATTCCTTCAAACATACCCATTTTTGCTTTCCGAGATAATGTTCTCGACTTCCACACATTCTTCAAGGCCCCCAGGATTTTCGCCCCCTCCCCCACCCTATGATCCACTTCCGCTTCCATGGTTCCATCCGCTGCCAGATCCACTCCCAGATATCTAAAACACTTCACTTCCTCCAGTTTTTGTCCATTCAAACTCACCTCCCAATTGACCTGACCCTCAACCCTACTGTACCTAATAACCTTGCTCTTATTCACATTTACTCTTAACTTTCTTCTTTCACACACTTTTCCAAACTCAGTCACCAGCTTCTGCAGTTTCTCACATGAATCAGCCACCAGCGCTGTATCATCAGCGAACAACAACTGACTCACTTCCCAAGCTCTCTCATCCCCAACAGACTTCATACTTGCCCCTCTTTCCAAAACTCTTGCATTTACCTCCCTAACAACCCCATCCATAAACAAATTAAACAACCATGGAGACATCACACACCCCTGCCGCAAACCTACATTCACTGAGAACCAATCACTTTCCTCTCTTCCTATACGTACACATGCCTTACATCCTCGATAAAAACTTTTCACTGCTTCTAACAACTTTCCTCCCACACCATATATTCTTAATACCTTCCACAAAGCATCTCTATCAACTCTATCATATGCCTTCTCCAGATCCATAAATGCTACATACAAATCCATTTGCTTTTCTAAGTATTTCTCACATACATTCTTCAAAGCAAACACCTGATCCACACATCCTCTACCACTTCTGAAACCACACTGCTCTTCCCCAATCTGATGCTCTGTACATGCCTTCACCCTCTCAATCAATACCCTCCCATATAATTTACCAGGAATACTCAACAAACTTATACCTCTGTAATTTGAGCACTCACTCTTATCCCCTTTGCCTTTGTACAATGGCACTATGCACGCATTCCGCCAATCCTCAGGCACCTCACCATGAGTCATACATACATTAAATAACCTTACCAACCAGTCAACAATACAGTCACCCCCTTTTTTAATAAATTCCACTGCAATACCATCCAAACCTGCTGCCTTGCCGGCTTTCATCTTCCGCAAAGCTTTCACTACCTCTTCTCTGTTTACCAAATCATTTTCCCTAACCCTCTCACTTTGCACACCACCTCGACCAAAACACCCTATATCTGCCACTCTATCATCAAACACATTCAACAAACCTTCAAAATACTCACTCCATCTCCTTCTCACATCACCACTACTCGTTATCACCTCCCCACTTGCGCCCTTCACCGAAGTTCCCATTTGCTCCCTTGGCTTACGCACTTTATTTACCTCCTTCCAGAACATCTTTTTATTCTCCCTAAAATTTAATGATACTCTCTCACCCCAACTCTCATTTGCCCTTTTTTTCACCTCTTGCACCTTTCTCTTGACCTCCTGTCTCTTTCTTTTATACATCTCCCACTCAATTGCATTTTTTCCCTGCAAAAATCGTCCAAATGCCTCTCTCTTCTCTTTCACTAATACTCTTACTTCTTCATCCCACCACTCACTACCCTTTCTAATCAACCCACCTCCCACTCTTCTCATGCCACAAGCATCTTTTGCGCAATCCATCACTGATTCCCTAAATACATCCCATTCCTCCCCCACTCCCCTTACTTCCATTGTTCTCACCTTTTTCCATTCTGTACTCAGTCTCTCCTGGTACTTTCTCACACAGGTCTCCTTCTCAAGCTCACTTACTCTCACCACCCTCTTCACCCCAACATTCACTCTTCTTTTCTGAAAACCCATACAAATCTTCACCTTAGCCTCCACAAGATAATGATCAGACATCCCTCCAGTTGCACCTCTCAGCACATTAACATCCAAAAGTCTCTCTTTCGCACGCCTGTCAATTAACACGTAATCCAATAACGCTCTCTGGCCATCTCTCCTACTTACATAAGTATACTTATGTATATCTCGCTTTTTAAACCAGGTATTCCCAATCATCAGTCCTTTTTCAGCACATAAATCTACAAGCTCTTCACCATTTCCATTTACAACACTGAACACCCCATGTATACCAATTATTCCCTCAACTGCCACATTACTCACCTTTGCATTCAAATCACCCATCACTATGACCCGGTCTCGTGCATCAAAACCACTAACACACTCATTCAGCTGCTCCCAAAACACTTGCCTCTCTTGATCTTTCTTCTCATGCCCAGGTGCATATGCACCAATAATCACCCACCTCTCTCCATTAACTTTCAGTTTTACCCATATTAATCGAGAATTTACTTTCTTACACTCTATCACATACTCCCACAACTCCTGTTTCAGGAGTATTGCTACTCCTTCCCTTGCTCTTGTCCTCTCACTAACCCCTGACTTTACTCCCCAGACATTCCCAAACCACTCTTCCCCTTTACCCTTGAGCTTCGTTTCACTCAGAGCCAAAACATCCAGGTTCCTTTCCTCAAACATACTACCTATCTCTCCTTTTTTCACATCTTGGTTACATCCACACACACTTAGGCACCCCACTCTGAGCCTTCGAGGAGGATGAGCACTCCCTGCGTGACTCCTTCTACTGTTTCCCATTTTAGAAAGTTAATACAAGGAGGGGAGGATTTCTGGCCCCCCGCTCCCGTCCCCTCTAGTCGCTTTCTACGACACGCGAGGAATACGTGGGAAGTATTCTTTCACCCCTATCCCCAGGGATAATATACATATATATATATATACATATACACATACACACACATACACATACATACGCACATATACACACACACACACATACATATATATACATATGAGAAATGTAAGAAACAATTTAGAAAACTGAAACTTCTAGCTTGAAATGAATGGAAAAAAGGAAATGTATAATTTATATATATATATATATTATTTATTTATATTTTATTATACTTTGTCGCTGTCTCCCGCGTTTGCGAGGTAGCGCAAGGAAACAGACGAAAGAAATGGCCCAACCCCCCCCCCCATACACATGTATATACATACGGCCACACACGCAAATATACATACCTACACAGCTTTCCATGGTTTACCCTAGACGCTTCACAGGCCCTGATTCAATCCACTGACAGCACGTCAACCCCAGTATACCACAACGATCCAATTCACTCTATTCCTTGCCCTCCTTTCACCCTCCTGCATGTTCAGGCCCCGATCACACAAAATCTTTTTCACTCCATCTTTCCACCTCCAATTTGGTCTCCCACTTCTCCTCGTTCCCTCCACCTCCGACACATATATCCTCTTGGTCAATCTTTCCTCACTCATTCTCTCCATGTGCCCAAACCATTTCAAAACACCCTCTTCTGCTCTCTCAACCACGCTCTTTTTATTTCCACACATCTCTCTTACCCTTACGTTACTTACTCGATCAAACCACCTCACACAACACATTGTCCTCAAACATCTCATTTCCAGCACATCCATCCTCCTGCGCACAACTCTATCCATAGCCCACGCCTCGCAACCATACAACATTGTTGGAACCACTATTCCTTCAAACATACCCATTTTTGCTTTCCAAGATAATGTTCTCGACTTCCACACATTCTTCAAGGCTCCCAGAATTTTCACCCCCTCCCCCACCCTATGATCCACTTCCGCTTCCATCTGCTGCCAGATCCACTCCCAGATATCTAAAACACTTTACTTCCTCCAGTTTTTTTCCATTCAAACTTACCTCCCAATTGACTTGACCCTCAACCCTTCTGTACCTAATAACCTTGCTCTTATTCACATTTACTCTCAACTTTCTTCTTTCACACACTTTACCAAACTCAGTCACCAGCTTCTGCAGTTTCTCACATGAATCTGCCACCAGCGCTGTATCACCAGCGAACAACAACTGACTCACTTCCCAAGCTCTCTCATCCCCAACAGACTTCATACTTGTCCCTCTTTCCAAAACTCTTGCATTCACCTCCCTAACAACCCCATCCATAAACGAATTAAACAACCATGGAGACATCACACACCCCTGCCGCAAACCTACATTCACTGAGAACCAATCACTTTCCTCTCTTCCTACACGTACACATGCCTTACATCCTCGATAAAAACTTTTCACTGCTTCTAACAACTTGCCTCCCACACCATATATTCTTAATACCTTCCACAGAGCATCTCTATCAACTCTATCATATGCCTTCTCCAGATCCATAAATGCTACATACAAATCCATTTGCTTTTCTAAGTATTTCTCACATACATTCTTCAAAGCAAACACCTGATCTACATATCCTCTACCACTTCTGAAACCACACTGCTCTTCCCCAATCTGATGCTCTGTACATGCCTTCACCTTCTCAATCAATACCCTCCCATATAATTTACCAGGAATACTCAACAAACTTATACCTCTGTAATTTGAGAACTCACTCTTATCCACTTTTCCTTTGTACAATGGCACTATGCACGCATTCCGCCAATCCTCAGGTACCTCACCATGAGTCATACATACATTAAATAACCTTACCAACCAGTCAATAATACAATCACCCCCTTTTTTAATAAATTCCACTGCAATACCATCCAAACCTGCTGCCTTGCCGGCTTTCATCTTCCGCAAAGCTTTTACTACCTCTTCTCAGTTTACCAAATCATTTTCCCTAACCCTCTCACTTTGCACACCACCTCGACCAAAACACCCTGTATCTGCCACTCTATCATCAAACACATTCAACAATATATATATATATATATATATTTTTTTTTTTATACTTTGTCGCTGTCTCCCGCGTTTGCGAGGTAGCGCAAGGAAACAGACGAAAGAAATGGCCCAACCCCCCACCCCCCCATACACATGTACATACACACGTCCACACACGCAAATATACATACCTACACAGCTTTCCATGGTTTACCCCAGACGCTTCACATGCCTTGATTCAATCCACTGACAGCACGTCAACCCTTGTATACCACATCGCTCCAATTCACTCTATTCCTTGCCCTCCTTTCACCCTCCTGCATGTTCAGGCCCCGATCACACAAAATCTTTTTCACTCCATCTTTCCACCTCCAATTTGGTCTCCCTCTTCTCCTTGTTCCCTCCACCTCCGACACATATATCCTCTTGGTCAATCTTTCCTCACTCATTCTCTCCATGTGCCCAAACCATTTCAAAACACCCTCTTCTGCTCTCTCAACCACGCTCTTTTTATTTCCACACATCTCTCTTACCCTTACGTTACTTACTCGATCAAACCACCTCACACCACACATTGTCCTCAAACATCTCATTTCCAGCACATCCATCCTCCTGCGCACAACTCTATCCATAGCCCACGCCTCGCAACCATACAACATTGTTGGAACCACTATTCCTTCAAACATACCCATTTTTGCTTTCCGAGATAATGTTCTCGACTTCCACACATTTTTCAAGGCTCCCAAAATTTTCGCCCCCTCCCCCACCCTATGATCCACTTCCGCTTCCATGGTTCCATCCGCTGACAGATCCACTCCCAGATATCTAAAACACTTCACTTCCTCCAGTTTTTCTCCATTCAAACTCACCTCCCAATTGACTTGACCCTCAACCCTACTGTACCTAATAACCTTGCTCTTATTCACATTTACTCTTAACTTTCTTCTTCCACACACTTTACCAAACTCAGTCACCAGCTTCTGCAGTTTCTCACATGAATCAGCCACCAGCGCTGTATCATCAGCGAACAACAACTGACTCACTTCCCAAGCTCTCTCATCCCCAACAGACTTCATACTTGCCCCTCTTTTCAGGACTCTTGCATTTACCTCCCTAACAACCCCATCCATAAACAAATTAAACAACCATGGAGACATCACACACCCCTGCCGCAAACCTACATTCACTGAGAACCAATCACTTTCCTCTCTTCCTACACGTACACATGCCTTACATCCTCGATAAAAACTTTTCACTGCTTCTAACAACTTGCCTCCCACACCATATATTCTTAATACCTTCCACAGAGCATCTCTATCAACTCTATCATATGCCTTGTCCAGATCCATAAATGCTACATACAAATCCATTTGCTTTTCTAAGTATTTCTCACATACATTCTTCAAAGCAAACACCTGATCCACACATCCTCTACCACTTCTGAAACCGCACTGCTCTTCCCCAATCTGATGCTCTGTACATGCCTTCACCCTCTCAATCAATACCCTCCCATATAATTTACCAGGAATACTCAACAAACTTATACCTCTGTAATTTGGGCACTCACTCTTATCCCCTTTGCCTTTGTACAATGGCACTATATATATATATATATATATATATATATATATATATATATATATATATATATATATATATATATATATATATTTTTTTTTTGCCGCTGTCTCCCGCGTTTGCGAGGTAGCGCAAGGAAACAGACGAAAGAAATGGCCCAACCCACCCCCATACAACATGCATATACATACGTCCACACACGCAAATATACATACCTACACAGCTTTCCATGGTTTACCCCAGACGCTTCACATGCCCTGATTCAATCCACTGACAGCACATCATCCCTGGTATACCACATCGATCCAATTTACTCTATTCCTTGCCGTCCTTTCACCCTCTTGCATGTTCAGGCCCCGATCACACAAAATCTTTTTCACTCCATCTTTCCACCTCCAATTTGGTCTCCCACTTCTTCTCGTTCCCTCCACCTCCGACACATATATCCTCTTGGTCAATCTTTCCTCACTCATTCTCTCCATGTGCCCAAACCATTTCAAAACACCCTCTTCTGCTCTCTCAACCACGCTCTTTTTATTTCCACACATCTCTCTTACCCTTACGTTACTTAATCGATCAAACCACCTCACACCACACATTGTCCTCAAACATCTCATTTCTAGCACATCCATCCTCCTGCGCACAACTCTATCCATAGCCCACGCCTCGCAACCATACAACATTGTTGGAACCACTATTCCTTCAAACATACCCATTTTTGCTTTCCGAGATAATGTTCTCGACTTCCACATATTCTTCAAGGCTCCCAGGATTTTCGCCCCCCTCCCCCACCCTGTGATCCACTTCCGCTTCCATGGTTCCATCCGCTGCCATATCCACTTCCAGATATCTAAAACACTTTACTTCCTCCAGTTTTTCTCCATTCAAACTTACCTCCCAATTGACTTGACCCTCAACCCTACTGTACCTAATTACCTTGCTCTTATTCACATTTACTCTTAACTTTCTTCTTTCACACACTTTACCATATATATATATATATATATATATATATATATATATATATATATATAATATATATATATATATATATATATATATATATATATATATATATATATATATATATATATTACTTGCCTTTATCAATTACTGGCACCACCCTGCCCTACAACAAAGAGCATTGCTATCCCCTGCATCAGCGAGGTAGCACCAGGAAAATGGACAAAAAAGGCACATTTGTTCTTACTCATTCTCTAGCTGTCATGTGTATTGCACCAAAAACACAGCTCCCTATCCACATCCAAGCCCTACAGATCTTTCCATGGTTTGCCCCAGAAGTTTCACATGCTCTGGTTCAGTCCACTGAAAGCATATCAGTCCCTGTATACCACATCATTCCAATTCACTCTATTCCTTGCACAACTCTTACCCTTCTGCATGCCTTTACTTTTCTTGTTTCTAATTTCTTCTTTTTCCATGCTCTTCAATTCATCCACAGTTTTCTGTCTCTTGATATCTTCTGTTTTGCACTATCTTCTTGTTAGGTAGTGCCTACTGATTATTTGTCAAAGTTATTTTCCTGTAGTTTATTTTCGTGCCTGTTGTAGGTCACTGCTCTTGAAAACAGAATTCCAATTTGTGTTTAAAATTCTTTCAATGACTTCTTTACAGTCCGATTTACCTTGGTGAAAGTTCATGTTGCTCAATCTGTTGTTGTTGTAAGCTGCCACATCCAATTACATTCATTTATTTCCACATTGTAGGATGTAGTGATAATTTATGATATTGTGATCTGATAGTCTGTATCATTCACTTTTATATCTAAAAACGAGATCACATCTTTTGTAAAGACAAGATATAAGATATATGGTAGTGTTCCCTCTTGTTAGTATGTGTACAGTACTGAATGATTCACAAAGATTTACTAGCCTTTGGAACTGTTCTTTTTCATCTGTTGATTCATTATTCCTTGCCTAAGTCCATAATCTATTCCGCAATCCTGCCACTGAGGTGGAGAGATAGATAGATAGATAGATAGATAGATAGACAGAGAGAGAGAGAGAGAGAGAGAGAGAGAGAGAGAGAATCTACTGACCTACAAGGATATATGGTGAGATCTTACCAAAATGGCGAGGCTTGCATGAAGTATTCATTGCACATCTTGCTTCATAAATAAGATTACTCATTTCAACTGCCACCTGCATTACATAACAATCAATTCTTGGTTCATCAAAGACTGTAGTTGTACCAAGCATGTTTCTTTTTTTCTTAGCAGCACAATAAATCATCAATCTAACTTCCTGGTTAGGCTGTCACTTGTTTCTGTATAATTCATTTCTAATATGTTCCATGGTATTCTTAAAGACTTAATAAATAACTGTACATTTTAGTCCTTCTCTTTTTCTTTCTAGATTATATACTTGCAATTCTTACAGTTCCTTTCTCTCGATTTTGCTTGAGAAGTACTTCTGAATTCTCTCTAACATGTTAATTTCCATTTGTTTCATTTGCTAACATAGGAGGTAAATAAAGTGCGTAAGACAAGGGAGCAAATGGGAACTTCAGTGAAGGGCGCAAATGGGGAGGTGATAACAAGTAGTGGTGATGTGAGAAGGAGATGGAGTGAGTATTTTGAAGGTTTGTTGAATGTGTTTGATGATAGAGTGGCAGATATAGGGTGTTTTGGTCGAGGTGGTGTGCAAAGTGAGAGGGTTAGGGAAAATGATTTGGTAAACAGAGAAGAGGTAGTGAAAGCTTTGCGGAAGATGAAAGCCGGCAAGGCAGCAGGTTTGGATGGTATTGCAGTGGAATTTATTAAAAAAGGGGGTGACTGTATTGTTGACTGGTTGGTAAGGTTATTTAATGTATGTATGACTCATGGTGAGGTGCCTGAGGATTGGCGGAATGCGTGCATAGTGCCATTGTACAAAGGCAAAGGGGATAAGAGTGAGTGCTCAAATTACAGAGGTATAAGTTTGTTGAGTATTCCTGGTAAATTATATGGGAGGGTATTGATTGAGAGGGTGAAGGCATGTACAGAGCATCAGATTGGGGAAGAGCAGTGTGGTTTCAGAAGTGGTAGAGGATGTGTGGATCAGGTGTTTGCTTTGAAGAATGTATGTGAGAAATACTTAGAAAAGCAAATGGATTTGTATGTAGCATTTATGGATCTGGAGAAGGCATATGATAGAGTTGATAGAGATGCTCTGTGGAAGGTATTAAGAATATATGGTGTGGGAGGAAAGTTGTTAGAAGCAGTGAAAAGTTTTTATCGAGGATGTAAGGCATGTGTACGTGTAGGAAGAGAGGAAAGTGATTGGTTCTCAGTGAATGTAGGTTTGCGGCAGGGGTGTGTGATGTCTCCATGGTTGTTTAATTTGTTTATGGATGGGGTTGTTAGGGAGGTAAATGCAAGAGTTTTGGAAAGAGGGGCAAGTATGAAGTCTGTTGGGGATGAGAGAGCTTGGGAAGTGAGTCAGTTGTTGTTCGCTGATGATACAGCGCTGGTGGCTGATTCATGTGAGAAACTGCAGAAGCTGGTGACTGAGTTTGGTAAAGTGTGTGGAAGAAGAAAGTTAAGAGTAAATGTGAATAAGAGCAAGGTTATTAGGTACAGTAGGGTTGAGGGTCAAGTCAATTGGGAGGTGAGTTTGAATGGAGAAAAACTGGAGGAAGTGAAGTGTTTTAGATATCTGGGAGTGGATCTGGCAGCGGATGGAACCATGGAAGCAGAAGTGGATCATAGGGTGGGGGAGGGGGCGAAAATTCTGGGGGCCTTGAAGAATGTGTGGAAGTCGAGAACATTATCTTGGAAAGCAAAAATGGGTATGTTTGAAGGAATAGTGGTTCCAACAATGTTGTATGGTTGCGAGGCGTGGGCTATGGATAGAGTTGTGCGCAGGAGGATGGATGTGCTGGAAATGAGATGTTTGAGGACAATGTGTGGTGTGAGGTGGTTTGATCGAGTGAGTAACGTAAGGGTAAGAGAGATGTGTGGAAATAAAAAGAGCGTGGTTGAGAGAGCAGAAGAGGGTGTTTTGAAGTGGTTTGGGCACATGGAGAGGATGAGTGAGGAAAGATTGACCAAGAGGATATATGTGTCGGAGGTGGAGGGAACAAGGAGAAGAGGGAGACCAAATTGGAGGTGGAAAGATGGAGTGAAAAAGATTTTGTGTGATCGGGGCCTGAACATGCAGGAGGGTGAAAGGAGGGCAAGGAATAGAGTGAATTGGAGCGATGTGGTATACCGGGGTTGACGTGCTGTCAGTGGATTGAATCAAGGCATGTGAAGCGTCTGGGGTAAGCTATGGAAAGCTGTGTAGGTATGTATATTTGCGTGTGTGGACGTATGTATATACATGTGTATGGGGGGGGGTTGGGCCATTTCTTTCGTCTGTTTCCTTGCGCTACCTCGCAAACGCGGGAGACAGCGACAAAGTATAATATAATATATATATATATATAATATAACACACCATTATTCAATTTTGCATATTCTACTTTCATTAAGCAATCTTATCTGTAAGTGTCTATCTCTGAATCATATCACTCATCACTTGATAATGTTATCTTCTCAGTATGCTATCTGGAATCACCTACGATGACACCGAGATTTTTACATTTGGCTCACTTTCCATTACCTTCCTTATTGCACCATTATATAGTGCTACAGGTACACCACCGATTTTCCGGCACTCTTGGTTCCAAAGTCTTACCAGATAAAACCATTTTGCCAGACCAACTGTGGTCATCTAATAATACTTCATCAACACACTAATCATACATCTCCTATGTGTCTAAAGTAAACCAAGGACTGTTAGAAATTCAAATCAAACAATTAGTAACTATTTGAGCACTTTAAGATGGTAAGTCTGTCCTGTGGGGTCTTCTTTGTCTTCTGTTGTTAGTGTTTTCCTAGGAAAGTATAGCCAGAATAATGCAATTCATCTGCATTATACACCTGCTCAGGACTGAGGTGCTCATCAGCTATCATCCATCAATCTGACATTGTCAAAACTATTCCATCACCACTTGATTGTGCTCAGTACTCTTACCATGTTTCATAGTTTTTCTTATCATCATTTGCTTCTTGGAATCATTGTCTGCATAGAATTTTAATATTTTCTCCCTTTCCTTCTTTATATCATAAACAGTTGATGAACCAATACTGTAGATGCCACACAGCTTATGCACCGAAATACCACAGTCCATTTTTTTCAACAGGTCTACTTTATCTTGGTTCGATATGGACTGGTGTTTATATTTGACACCACAAATGACACTCTTACATGTCTTAGAAGCCATAGCTAGGGTTAAATTTAAGCAAAATAAGCTAAGAATCTCAGAGAATTGCGGTATCATCACTAAGTGCAGTGTAAAGAAGGTAAATAAGCATGCCCTACACACAATGCCATCTGTGGCCTCCCAGCAAACTAGTCTGGTGGCTGTGGTAATTTCAAGTTCCCTCGCATAATTTTGTCTAGACTGAAGGAAGTGCCGAACCATTAGTTGTCGTACATTCGGTTGTGTACCTGTATTATGAATCCTACCTTGTCCGATAACTTATTTGTTCAAATTCTTATCTTCATTAAATTCCCTCAGGTTCACTTCTACCCATTGTTATACTGTCTTTTCATATTTGTCTTTTTGCATCTCCACTTGATCACTCTCTGATCCAATCATTTTACTTACTTTGGTGTAATCAGCAAAGTTCCTTACTATATTTTCCTTTACTTTGCTGTCAATGTCTCATGTCTTTATCACAAACAATACTGAGGCTAACCCTATATAGCACACTCATCCTCCTCATACATGGGTACTTGTCAGTTAGAAACTCTTAATCTTCCCATCTAACTCTTAATGTTAGTATATTTTTGTGTTTGTTACTAGATTATTGTATCAAAAGATCTCATTCCATTTTGTGCTTATAATCCTCCCAATGATCATTTTCCAGTCTGATTTGTCATGGTGAAAATTTAAATCAATCAACTAACTGTCTTCTACTGTTGGTGTATCAAATTCACAATCAATCTTTTCCATATCATACACTGTAGTAATTTCTATGATACGATGATTGATAGGCTTGAATCATTTACTTCTATACCTAAAAATCGTGCCATGACATTTGTACTAACAAGATCAATTATATTGCTCCCTTTTATTGGTGTGCGGTATAACTGCACAAGGCTGAATGAATCACATATTTTCATTGGTCTTTGGAGCTGTTATCTTGCACATATTCATTATTCTTTCTTTACTATTGTATCTGCTTCCATTATCTACTCCTCTTTCCTGCCGTTTAATACAATGGAAGTTGAAATTTTCAAAACTTTTTTAAAAGTACTCTAACATCATTTAGACTTGTTTTGGGGGTTAATATGACACTAAATTTATTGTGTTTATGGCTGAGATACTTATCATAATTAATCTACATTTACTGTAACTTATCTTTATTTGTTTTCCTTCTACCCTATTATGGATACATAGTGCTAAACCCACTTCTTTATATTTGGTACTATCTGCTCTGAACATTTAAAATCATTCAAATGTTGTCCCAACTTTCCCTATTCATTAAGCTTAAGTCCTGACATATCTATTAGGAATTTGTTGATATCCTTTGTGTATTCATTGACGTAATAAATTTTCACTTTAGATTCCTCACTTATGAGATTTTGTATTATTCATTCCAAAGATTTTCCATTTCTTTAATAGTTCTCGAGAGAGAGAGAGAGAGAGAGAGAGAGAGAGAGAGAGAGAGAGAGAGAGAGAGAGAGAGAGAGAGAGAGAGAGAGAGAGAGAGAGAGAGAGAGAGAGAGAGAGAGAGAGAGAGAGAGAGAGAGAGAGAGAGAGAGAGAGAGAGAGAGAGAGAGAGAGAGAGAGAGAGAGAGAGAGAGAGAGAGAGAGAGAGAGAGAGAGAGAGAGAGAGAGAGAGAGAGAGAGAGAGAGAGAGAGAGAGAGAGAGAGAGAGAGAGAGAGAGAGAGAGAGAGAGAGAGAGAGAGAGAGAGAGAGAGAGAGAGAGAGAGAGAGAGAGAGAGAGAGAGAGAGAGAGAGAGAGAGAGAGAGAGAGAGAGAGAGAGAGAGAGAGAGAGAGAGAGAGAGAGAGAGAGAGAGAGAGAGAGAGAGAGAGAGAGAGAGAGAGAGAGAGAGAGAGAGAGAGAGAGAGAGAGAGAGAGAGAGAGAGAGAGAGAGAGAGAGAGAGAGAGAGAGAGAGAGAGAGAGAGAGAGAGAGAGAGAGAGAGAGAGAGAGAGAGAGAGAGAGAGAGAGAGAGAGAGAGAGAGAGAGAGAGAGAGAGATTACATATACTTACATCAGATTATGCCAAAAGGCAGGGTTAGCATATAATGTTCATCACAAGAAAATTTAGGAATGTGTAAAATGAGCTGTGTGTTTTGTGCTGTCAAGTGTTATGTGTATGATGAAGAGACATTATGTTTGTGGCTTGAAGCCCAGCAGCCTTTGTATGAGTGAAATTGAAAGAAATTTGGGCCAAAGGGGTGAAAAGATGCCAATATAGTGTTAGCTCACTTCTCAGCCATCACTAATCCTCCTCATATCAATGTAGGTAATACATACTGGTAATATATCTACACAACCAAACTAGGTATTAGGAGGGATGGTAATGCCTATGAAGAGAGCTAACACATCAGTGCCTGTCAAGTTTTACTCCTTTGGTGCAAGTAACTGTCTCCTCATTTTGCCTCAATCACATGTGGACTGCTTGCTTTCAGTCCACAAGCATAGAATCTCTCCATCTTAATACACAACATATGACAACATATAACTCACACAAATTATTCTTTGTAATCTTAAATTCTCCTGAGATAAATGAATCAAGGATGATGGTATAAAAGTGAACAAAATAAAGTAGAATATAACCGTTGATTCTAATACTATAAGGCCAGTAATTCTCCATAAGGTTCCATTTACTGAACCCACATCTGGCGGATGGGAAAGGAACGTTAACATTTTGATAGAGATATGAGAAAAGAGGAAAGCCCTCATATATACATAACAGTATCATATGTAAGAACTGTATTCCATAAATGTTAGGAAATTTAGGATTGTTAAGACATTCAGGACTGTTAAGACATTCAGGACTTTTAAAACATTCAGGATATATCTACTAAGAAACAGAAGCAAAATAATCTATATAAGGCAATCTTTTTGAACTCACCGCAAGACTTCAAATAAAGCTAATCGTGCAATATTCAAAATGAACTTACTATCCAAGAATTTCTACCTATATTTCTACAGGTGTGACACAGAATCCAAAATACTTGGATCCTGGACCATACTAGAATTGTTTCATATGAGTGTATCTAAAAGATACAAATTTTCAACTTACTATTTATCAAATAAGTTCGGCTTAACTTCCTTATTCCTACAACAGTATACTTTTCTGACCTATTTTCCCCAAACTTAAATAGGAACATGCAGTCACAATAGTTGTAAATTTCATAGAAATAATGAAATTCACACTGAAAAAGAGAGAAAATCTTGATAAATATTTCCAGATTTCTGATGCCTAGATTTTGGATGGTGTGCTGCACAGTTGGGATGCAATATAATGCAATATAGGTATCAAATGAATTACACTATATCATGAGGGACTGTGGGAAAAAATACTTAAAACAAAAAAAATAAAGTGAATCCCCGACTTATGTGTCCGACTTTTGAACACCAGCACAAATGAATGATATCCAAAAAAGCACAATTTATTTCCTAGTATGACTTACAATCAATTACTTTTAATCATAAACTACAGAACTACTCAAATGTGTCCCTTTTAACATTTTAGTAGTGCTTAATATGATCTATTAACTAGATTTACAGAATGTAACATCTAACATATCATTACAGTCAGGTATAGGTCATTAGTTCTATGCATGTCTTTATAATTTCCTGCTTACAGACAATTCACTTCTTTATAATTTCTAACTCACAAAACAATTCATTTCTTTATATCTTCCAACTTGCAAACAATTCACCTTAGGAATAAGGTCAGGAATATACCCTATTCGTATATCAGGGACACCCTGTAATGGAAATAAAGCACCAAATAACTCTCAAAACATTACCTAAGAAATAAAAATAATATACAACTCATACAGGAAATGAGAGATATGTATCTGCCCATGTGTCATATACACATTTCTTCAGGATATGGGATAGGCTTGGTAAGGTTTCTTTGTATATTCCTTCTGATCATGTAGACAATCATCAATTCATGCATTTAGTAAGAAACTACTGAGGAGAACTACATAGAAAAATTACCTGGAGTATAAATAAAGAACAATATACTCGATCAATCATCAAAAACATTGAGTTTCTAACTGAAATATGATCACTAAACTCACCTCACCTACCTGAATTGCAAACAATCTACTGTATTACCCATTTCCACTATTTTTCTTAATATGTAACTTCTATCTAGAGCATGAATTAGTCATGAACCTACTGTATAAGCATGTGTAGAAAAATATTAAAAGAATACAAATTTGCTATATCATTCACCAGGCAAGACATACGTTTTGAACCGTGAGATGATCACTCTCTGCTCTCCCCTCCCTGAACTGAAAATATTCTGAACTGTACATTGTTGATCACTGTCCTTCCTAGCCTGGTCTCCACCATCTCAAACAACTTATTCCTTGTGTGGGAGACCTTCAATGTAACTAAGGACACAGAAGACTGGCTGAATCTTTTTATCCTCTCACTGTTATAGAGAACTATTTTAATGGTAAAGGAAACTAATCCAAGCAACAGGAGCCTTGTTCCTCAGATACTGGTGGGGGATGCGAGGAGCATTATTCCTCAGGTACTGGTGGGGGAGGCAAAAAGCCTTATTCCTCGTGTACTGATGTGGGAGTCAAGAAGTCCACTTCATCTGGTACTGGTGGGGAAGTGATGGACTTTGTTCGCCAGGTGAAGCAATTTGTTTCTCAGGTTCTGTTAGGGAAGGTGAAGAGCCCAGGTGGGGGAGGCAATGAGCTTTTTTCCCTCATATACCAGCAAGGAAAGTGTGCAGCACTGTTCCTCAGATACTGGTGAAGGCAAGGACCAGTGTTTCTCAGGTATTAGTGGGGAAGTAAAGAGCCTTGTTCCTCAGACATTGGTGGGGGAAACAATAAGTAAGGTTCCTCAGATGCTAGTGGGGAAGGCAAGGAGCCTTGTTGATTAGGTACTGGTGTGACAGGTGAGGAGCCTTGTTCCTCAGATACTGGTGGATGAGTAAGGAGCACTGTTCCTCAGGTACTAGTGAGGTCCTCAGGTACTGGACAGGGTGTGTGTGTGTGTTCTAGATCATCCTCTTTAACATCTAAAACAGTGCATGGTTTGCGTTCTATCAACAATCCAGTTATGACTCTAATGTATGAAATAAATAATTCAAGATCATTTACAAGGTACTGGAAATAAATAATTCAAGATTATTTACAAGGTACTGGTTTATCAAATACAGACGTTTTCAGATCCTATATGTTTTTGATGGTGCTTGAAATTCAGGATAATACCAGTGCTACATTCAGTGTATTGGACAGGGGGTGACTTCTGAAACACATTTCTTGGAACAAAGTAATATACCACAAAATATGATGTATCTAGTTAATGAATATATTTTTACATGCCCATTACAGAAAAATCCATCACAAGAAGCTCTGATAGAGGAGGTCTCTGTATTTTGAATAAGCTCACTTGTACTAGGTGTACAATGGTTGAACTCCTCCCATACAGATTATAGGGTTGGATTGAAGCCCTCAGGTTCTCCTTTCTCAATAATCTAGAGCAAATTATCATCCACTTCATCCATATTCCTAACTGCTGCAACCCTCTCCTAGAATTCTGGATCTGTTTTTCACCCCTAATCCTTCATGTTGTAGCTATAAAATCTCACCTCCTGTTGTTTCATCTGACCACATTCTCTTAAATGTTTCTATTCTAATGGTACATCCCCCTCCAGCAGCCCCTTCTAAAAGTAAATACTGGCAATTCAACATAGCTGACTGGCATAACTTACAAAAATTTGTTACATACTTTCCTTGGATAACTTCTATCTCTTATGTGGTGATGCTTCTATCTCTGCTAAACACACAGCAGAGGTTACTGTTATGGATATGGAAGTATTCATCCCCTTTTCTTCCAAGATGGTCACTCCTTCCAATCCATGGTTCAACTATTCCTGTTCTGAGACTATTCATGCAAGGGATCATGCATACTTGGAAAAACTCTCCTTCTGACTTCCATTCTGCATTTATCACTGCCCATTATCATTGCAAGTATGATATTTGTGAAGCAAAGCATTTCTTTATTCAAAGGAAGTGTGATAACATCTCTTCATCCACTGATAGGTCTGTTAAAGGTATCACTAACAAATTCTGTCACTCTACCTTTCTTTCACCCTTTTGTTCAGATGATACTAGAGCTGTCAATTCCATCAATAAAGCAACTCTCTTTTGTTCTTGTGTCTCCCCTAACTCTATCTGGGATGACTCTACCATCCTTTCACCCTCTTACTAATCCTATGCCCCTCCCTGTAGTCTATTTTTGAACTGTCCAAAAAGCACTTCTCTCTTTGGACACAAGCAAGACATACCTGATGGCATCCATCCCCATGTATTGGAAAACTGTGCCTCCAAAGTTGTACCTGTGCTTGCTTGTTTGTTCTGTTTATGTCCAAAAACCAGAACTTTTCCTTCATGCAACTATGCATTGGTACATCCCATCCCTAAGAAGGATGACTGTTCTAACCCTTCTAAGTATCATCATGTTGCTCTGACATCTACTATTTCCAAAGTCTCTGAATCCCTCCTCAACTTGCATGTTCTGAGACATCTTAAATCTCAGTCTTCTCTCTGATTATTAGTGTGGCTTCCTTAAGGCAAGATCCTCTAGTTATGCTCTTTCTGAACGTATTAATATCTAGTCATCATCCCAGTAAGATTCTAGGGACTCTTGTGTAGTTGCCCTTGATATATCCAAAGGTTTTGACAGGGTGCTGCACTGGGGGTCTCATCTCTAATCTCCCTTCTCCTGGCTTCCCTCTCTCACTTTATCATATCTAGCTTCCTCTCTGGCCTATCTATCTCTGTGGTTGTTGATGGATCAGCCTCTCTCCTTTTCTCCATCAACAGCGGCGTCCCTCAGTGTTCTGGCCTGTCTCCTACACCTTTTCTCCTTTTTATCAACAACACCCTTGCTTCAATAAAAATAAATGCACACATATCCTGATGACTTACCACTGATATTCCTCCACAGCCTTTATATCTGTTCCTTCTTCTCCCAATTGAACTGCATCTTATCTGGACACACCTTCCTCAATAAATTTGAACAGGATACCTCAGTACAGGATAAGAAATCTAGTTGAGTTTAATGTTCCTAGATAGTTTCTGTCCATCTCCCTATAAAGATTCCCTGCAACTTTCCTCTCTCCTTTGACAGATCTGTAATTCTGTCTCTTGATTCAAAAAACATACTTGATATTACTGTGGCATCCACACCATCTTGGAAACCTCACATTATAGAAACAGCTAAGCTTCCCTCTGTAAAACTAGGAGTCCTATCAAGATGTCAAAATTTTTTCTTCAGAACAGTTGCTCTGTTTATACAAAGGATTGATCCATCCTTTCAAGGAGTACTCCTCTCACATCTGGATGGTTCTAGCTTTGCATACTCGAAAATGGCCTGACCAATCAATTCATCTAGGCTACCTTCAAAACTTGACCTACTTGTCCTATGTTGCAATGTTGGTTCACTTTTCCTCTTCTATAGGTATCACTTTGGTTTTTGCTGCTAAGAGATGGTTGCGTGTGTGCTCCCACCACTGGCTAGACCATACAATACTCTGCAAGCTGCTCTGTCACATTATTACTGCATAGCTGCTGAACACTCAAAAGTGGGCTGTTTTGATAACTGTTTCTTTCCCTGCACCTTAAAGGTTTGGAACTCTCTACCCTTTTATGAATTCCCTAGTGATTATGATCTAGCACTTTTTAAAAAACAGGTTTTTCACTTCCTCCAAAATTCTTCAATACTTTTCCTTCTCTCTTCTTTTTCTTTCATTAACCTCTTTATATTTCACTTAAGGCCAGGCCATGATGAGGACTTTTGCTCTTGGCTACAGTATCCAATGTAATAATAATAAAAAGAAAAAAAATTTGGGCAGAAGTGTAGAAATAGATAAGGCATAAATGATTTGCCTATACTCTTTGAATCCTAGCAGAGAACTGACGCAGTGGAATGTATCGCATTCATAGCACTGGCACCCAGTAGTTCATAATCAACTGGACTCATAATACATTGTGACAGCTCATTATAAAAAGAAATTTGGAATAATATTAAATCGTGCTATATTCACAGCTTCTAAGCAAAGCATGTAATACTCATAAGTAGCTGTTCTGAGCACTGCCACTGGATTGCTAATATTTGAAGGTAAGAAGATGGCAAGCAATCAAAATGTATGAGGGACACTAAATCCTATCATAACAGCAGTAAAGAATTCCACATTCACACTGATGTTGTCAAGTATGTCATAAGATCATCATAACACTTGAAGTCTGTACATCATTCTTTCTCTTGGCAAATATGCCATCAATTACAGGTGGAAATTCTATAAATCCATATCTTCCTAACGTATGTTAGTCAGTGAAAAAGGGAAGTAAGAAAGCCCCACTCTCTTTAAGGATAAGCAGTAAACTTTCAGTAATAATCCAAAGGTAATCCCACCATCTGTCCCTAAAGGCAGGACCCCCTTGCTTGAACCACTTATCACTGCCATCTTCTCCAAATGAACTAAACTTACATAATGAGATTAAATCTAGATGCAGCAAACACATCAAAGCCATCCATTACCCATATTGGACTCACATAAGCAGCAGCCACTGGATTTAATAACTTTTTTTGTCTAATACTTTTGTTGCACTATCTTTTCAACATGAAAATCCTATTTTTCGCTTGTTTTTGAGTTGGGTGGAAAAAATGGGTTATATCAAGCTCTCCAATTGTCATATATGAAAGTCTGTTTAAAAGTGGTAATCCACTTATTCCCTCCTTTATCATTTACTTCTACATGTCTTAGCTAAATTATCAATGTGAATTTGTTCTTTAAGAGTGCTTTTCCCCCTTTAGTAAGCATTCTGGGAGTATTTCCTTTTCTTACTGCACCCCTTGTTGACAGATGCTGTTACCTAATGGTGGAATGGCAGCCTCCTTTCATTTGTTTAATTTCGGAGATACATATAGTCCTGTGTGGCCCAGTAGCTATGTGGGGCTATCATCTAAGAGGATCACGTTTGTTGCCCATGTTAGGAATTATGATGTAAGACAAATTCCAAAGTAGGAACCTTTAGACAAGAAAGCTGTCTGGAATCTGAACCTCTAAGCAGAGGAACAATCTAAAGGAGAGCTGCAGGATAAAAGAAATATCCTAAAGCAGGAACAGTCAGGTAAGATTTTAGTTTTAGGCTACTAATGTTGAGCACATTTACAGCACCAGCTTTTAGTTGCTGCAGTAGTGTAACTGCAGAGAGGCAACCTCCCTTCATAAGTTCTTATTTTGGAAGTACAAATATTCTTGTGTGGCCCAGTGCCCATATGTGGCAACCACCTATGAGAACGAGGTACTTTTCCAGACTTATGAATATATGATCTAAAACTAGAGAAGTTTTGTTCAGTCACTGTTTTGCACACCCCTCACATTTATTCATTTTCTTCCAGTGTCTGTTCTTACTTTAAATCATTCCCTTGCTGAGCCATTTGTACTCTGGGAAGATATCTTACCAAAGAATGTTTCCTTACCTTGCATTTCCCTTGCCTAATGGTTCATATTCCAGACTATTCCCTTCCCTAATGGTTCCTACATAGCAGTTCCTCTGGGGTATTCCCTTGACTAAAGGGTCACCCTCTACCAAATGGTTCCTACTTCAAGTCATTTTTTGCATGGAACTTTGTCTCTGGCCATTTCCTTGTCAAGCAGAACATTCCCCATACTTATGGATTTTTAATTTGGGCCTATGAATGCTTCTGTTGGTTTATGGATTTAATACTTTGGGGGGTTTTCACTTTTACTGTAATTTTTCACCACAGATATAGCTAAATTACCTTCATCTTAACCTATTGCAGTTCTGTATTTTTTGTTTTCTTGTTTACATTAACAACTTCACTAACGCATGTTCAACTTTACTTTTATTTTTTTCTGAAAATGTGTACAAAAGGTCTTTTCACTTGTCTACAGTATTTCCTTTCCTATTGCCCTTTGGTCTCTTTCTCTAGATCCAGTGCTGGAGTAGCCTGAACAGCAGTTGCTGCCCCTAAAGGTATGCACATGAGAACTGATACTAGGGTGTATGAAAAGAGAGCCACCATGACAGTACATTATCCATAGTCCATGCATCACATGAGATCTCTAATCCACCCAGCTACAAGGTCTACTAATCATTAACAAAGGAGTTGATTTCTCTATCTGCACTCAATTAACAAAAAAGGTAAGCAAGAACACAATATCCTCTGTAACAGAACCAATTCAAGATAGCAGATTTTGTTTTGATGAAAATAAGTTGTGACCTAGGTACTTAGAGGCATATACTGATTACTGTGGCTTCTGCTCCAGCCACAGTGACCCCTATACTATATCCTACATATTCTTCCATCAGAATCAGACCTGGCTAAGTTAAATGTCAGGCTTTTTTTCAGTATCAACATCACAATACAAGGCATGAAGTTTCATCTGAAACATGATCCTCTTCCAACAACTAACTCCTACTAATGGCATGGTCTGTTCCTAGTGCTATATCAAAAATTATTCTTTTCTCCTAGACTAGATTGGATATGCCAGATAATGAGTTTACAGTTGGCGAGAGGAGTTAACATGTTAATGTTATGCAACAAGCTCCATGGACGGGCAATTTCACCTGAAGAACACCACGTTCATTCCAAGTGATGTAATACAATTTCCTATTACTTTGGTATGAGTTTGGTTAGGGTTTTCTGATAAGGCAGACAGAATTCAGACCACTTTCATGGAAATGATCAGTCTTTAACTTTAATAAAGCTCAGTACAAAGACCCATAAGATGCACTGTCAAATATTTGCAATGTGAGGCAACAAAGATTACAAAGTCTAAGGACTATTCTGCCTGTGGAAGGCTTGGCTATACACTGACCTAATATATACACCTAGGGACCCTTGTTATAAGGGTTTTTTACCTGGATAAATATATCAGCTGCATTAGCCTCAACCCTATCATTGAAAGTTCTTAGCTTCTTTAAAACAACATCTAAATCAGTGGCTCATGAGAACTTCTTAATACTTGATCTTCAAAAGGATGGGTTTTCATCTTCCATACATGACTCAAATTACTAATCTCAAGGATGTCTACTATTCCTCTGTCTATTTTAGCTGAGAAGGCACAAGCTCCTGACTGCCCTAATCAAGGCCATTGGGGTGAGAGAGTATCATTAAATTTTAGGGAGAATAAAAAGATGTTTTGGAAGCAGGTAAATAAAGTGCGTAAGACAAGTGAACAAATGGGAACACCTGTGAAGGGGGCTGATGGGGAGGTGATAACAAGTAGTGGTGATGTGAGAAGGAGATGGAGTGAGTATTTTGAAGGTTTGTTGAATGTGTTTGATGACAGAGTGGCAGATATAGGGTGTTTTGGTCGAGGTGGTGTGTGAAGTGAGAGGGTCAGGGAGAATGGTTTCATAAACAGAGAAGAGGTAGTGAAAGCTTTGCGGAAGATGAAAGCTGGCAAGGCGGCGGGTTTGGATGGTACTGCAGTGTAATATATTAAAAAAAGGGGGTGACTGTGTTGTTGACTTGTTGGTGAGGATATTCAATGTACATATGGCTCATGATGAAGTACCTGAGGAGTGGCGGAACCCATGCATAGTGCCACTGTACAAATGCAGAGGGGATAAAGGTGAGTGTTCAAATTACAGAGGTATTAGTATGCTGAGTATTCCTGGGAAATCATATGGAAGGGTACTGATTGAGAGGGTAAAGGCATGTACAGAGAGCATCAGATTGGGGAAGAGTAGTGTGGTTTCAGAAGTGGTAGAGGATGTGTGGATGAGGTGTTTGCTTTGAAGAACGTATGTGAGAAATACTTAGAAAAACAAATTGATTTGTATGTAGCATTTACGGATCTGGAGAAGGCATATGATAGAGTTGATACACATGCTCTGTGAAATTCATTAGGAGTATATGGTGTGGGACGTAAGTTGCTAAAAGCAGTGAAAAGTTTTTATCGAGGAAGTAAGGCATGTGTACAAGTAGGAAGAGGGAAAAGTGATTGGTTCCCAGTGAATGTCGGTTTGAAGCAGGGGTGCATGATGTCTCCATTGTTGTTTAATGTGTTTATGAATGGGGTTGTTAGGGAGGTGAATGCAAGAGTTTTGGCGAGAATGTCAAGTATGCAGTCTGTTGTGGATAAGAGGGCTTGGGAAGTGAGTCAGTTGTTATTCGCTGATGATACAGCACTGGTGGCTGATTCAGGTGAGAAACCGCAGAAGCTGTTGACTGAGTTTGGTAAAGTGTGTCAAAGAAGAAAGCTAAGAGTAAATGAGAATAAGAGCAAGGTCATTAGGTACAGTAGGGTTGAGTGACAAGTCAATTGGGAGGTATGTTTGAATGAAGAAAAACTGGAAGAAGTAAAGTGTTTTAGACATCTGGGAGTGAATTTAACTGCTGATAGAACCATGGAAGAGGAAGTGAGTCACAGGGTGGAGGGGGGGGGGGGGGCGAAGGTTCTGGGTGCGTTGAAAAATGTGTGGAAGGCGAGAATATTATCTCAGAAAGCAAAAATGGGTATGTTTGAAGGAATAGTGGTTCCAACAATGTTATATGGTTGCTAGGCATGGGCTATAGATAGGGTTGTGCAGAGGAGGATAGATGTGTTGGAAATGAGATGTTTGAGGACAATATGTGGTGTGAGGTGGTTTGATTGAGTAAGTAATGAAAGAGTAAGAGAGCTGTGGAATAAAAAGAGTGTGGTTGAGAGAACAGAGGAGGGTGCATTGAAATGGTTTGGTCTTATGGAAAGACTGAGCGAGGAAAGATTGACAAAGAGGATATATGTGTCAGAGGCGGAGGGAACAAGGAGAAGTGGGAGACCAAATTGGAGGTGGAAGGATGGAGTGAAAAAGATTTTGAGCAATTGGGGCCTGAACATGTAGGAGGGTAAAAGACGTGCAAAGAATAGAGTGAATTGAAATGAGTTGGTGTACTGGGGTCGACATGCTGTCAATGGATTGAACCACGGCATGTGAAGTGTCTGGGGTAAACCATGGAGAGTTTTGTGGGGCCTAGATGTGGAAAGGGAGCTGTGGTTTTGGTACACTATACATGACAGCTAGAGATTGAGTGTGAACGAATGTGGCCTTTGTTGTCTTTTCCTAGCGCTACCTCACGCACGTATGGGGGGAGGGGGTGCCATTTCATGTGTGGTGGGGTGGCGACGGAAATGGCTGAGGGTAGCGAGTATGAATATGTACATGTGTATGTATATATATATATATATATATATATATATATATATATATATATATATATATATATATATATATATATATATATTTTTTTTGCCGCTGTCTCCCGCGTTTGCGAGGTAGCGCAAGGAAACAGACGAAAGAAATGGCCCAACCCACCCCCATACACATGTATATACATACGTCCACACACGCAAATATACATACCTACACAGCTTTCCATGGTTTACCCCAGACGCTTCACATGCCCTGATTCAATCCACTGACAGCACGTCAACCCGGTATATAACATCGATCCAATTCACTCTATTCCTTGCCCTCCTTTCACCCTCCTGCATGTTCAGGCCCCGATCACACAAAATCTTTTTCACTCCATCTTTCCACCTCCAATTTGGTCTCCTACTTCTCCTCGTTCCCTCCACCTCCGACACATGATCGGGGCCTGAACATGCAGGAGGGTGAAAGGAGGGCAAGGAATAGAGTGAATTGGAGCGATGTGGTATACCGGGGTTGACGTGCTGTCAGTGGATTGAAGCAAGGCATGTGAAGCGTCTGGGGTAAACCATGGAAAGCTGTGTAGGTATGTATATTTGCGTGTGTGGACGTATGTATATACATGTGTATGGGGGGGGGTGTTGGGCCATTTCTTTCGTCTGTTTCCTTGCGCTACCTCGCAAACGCGGGAGACAGCGACAAAGTATAATAAATATAAATAAAATAAATATATATATATATCATCCCTGGAGATAGGGGAGAAAGAAGACTTCCTAAGTATTCCCTGCATGTCAAAGAAGGCGACTATAAGGGGAGGGAGTGGGAGGATGGAAATCCTTCCCTCTCGTTTTTGGTATCCCTGGGGATAGGGGAGAAAGAATACTTCCCACGTATTCCCTGCGTGTCGTAGAAGGCGACTAAAAGGGAAGGGAGCGGGAGGCTGGATATCCTCCCCTCATTTTTTTTTTTTTCCAAAAGAAGAAACAGAGAAAGGGGCCAGGTGAGGATATTCCCTCAAAGGCCCAGTCCTCATCCTCTGTTCTTAACGCTACCTCGCTAATGCGGGAAATGGCGATTAGTATAAAAAAAAATATATATATATATATATATATATATATATAAAAAAAAAAAAAATGAGGGGAGGATTTCCAGCCTCCCGCTCCCTTCCCTTTTAGTCGCCTTCTACGACACGCAGGGAATACGTGGGAAGTATTCTTTTTTTTTTTTTTTTTTTTTTTTTCCAAAAGAAGAAACAGAGAAAGGGGCCAGGTGAGGATATTCCCTCAAAGGCCCAGTCCTCATCCTCTGTTCTTAACGCTACCTCGCTAATGTGGGAAATGGCGATTAGTATAAAAAAAAAGAAAAAATATATATATATATATATATATATATATATATATATATATATATATATATATATATATATATATATATATATATATATATCTTTTCTTCTTTCTTTTAAACTATTCGCCATTTCCCGCGTTAGCGAGGTAGCGCTAAGAACAGAGGACTGGGCCTTTTTTGGAATATCCTCAACTGGCCCCCTCTGTTCCTTCTTTTGGAAAATTAAAAAAAAAAAAAAAATGAGAGGGGAGGATTTCCAGCCCCCCGCTCCCTCCCCTTTTAGTCGCCTTCTACGACACGCAGGGAATACGTGGGAAGTATTCTTAATCCCCTATCCCCAGGGATATATATATATATATATATATATATATATATATATATATATATATATATATATATATATATATATATATATATATATATCCCTGGGGATAGGGGATTAAGAATACTTCCCACGTATTCCCTGCGTGTCGTAGAAGGCGACTAAAAGGGGAGGGAGCGGGGGGCTGGAAATCCTCCCCTCTCGGTTTTTTTTTTTTTTTTTTTTTTTTTTTTCAATTTTCCAAAAGAAGGAACAGAGAACTGGGCCAGGTGAGGTTATTCCCTCAAAGGCCCAGTCCTCTGTTCTTAACGCTACCTTGCTAATGCGGGAAATGGCGAATAGTTTGAAAGAAAGAAAGAAAGATATATATATATATCATCCCTGGAGATAGGGGAGAAAGAAGACTTCCTAAGTATTCCCTGCATGTCAAAGAAGGCGACTATAAGGGGAGGGAGTGGGAGGATGGAAATCCTTCCCTCTCGTTTTTTTTAATTTTCCAAAAGAGGAACAGAGAAGGGGGCCGAGAGAGGATATTCCCTCAAAGGGTCATACCTCTGTTCTTAACGCTACTTCACTAATGCGGGAAATGGCAAATAATATGGAAAAAAAATATACATATATATTTGCCAGATCTTCTGTTTCCTTGGAAACAAAACATCTCAGTATCTAAATAATCTTTTCATTCATACATGCTAATTTCATTACCACATCACACATAAAAATTTTTATGTGGTCCAGTCTTCATAACATTTACATACATAAAGATAAAAGAATACATACTCTCATGACTAAAGCTACTGCGTGTTAAACCATGCTGAATTTGATGTAAGGTCAATTCAATGTGTGTGATTGCTGAAATCTTGAAGCATGCAGAGTACAATTGGCTGTGTTACTAGAAGAATGCAGTGGACTGTTCTAAATTCACATACATAATAATAAACCACTTTACATGCAGGACTAAGCACAAATTTGTACAGTAATATGATTTCGTCTTAATGCTAAAATCACTCAAGAACAATTATAGTGAACAGGGACATTGCTAATGCTGCATATTGAAAATTTATATGCAATGATGTGACACCTCCTTTGGCTTTCCGTTCTTCTTAGATTCTTAAATCCATGCTTTGGAACCTTCTTTTTTCTTATCCTAATAAGGTTTCTATTCAAGTTTCTAACAGATGCTTCCTCTTTAATGAAGATGACTTTTAATCTTACAAGACTTGATCCAGATTTGCTTTCCAGCAATTCAAGCAGCATATGTAATCACATAACACTTTCTATACACATGACTATTCTTTACAGTATTGGTAAGCTAGTATTTTTCCATTACTTCCTTCTCACATAAATTACAGTCATTTTCAATAATGATTCCCCTCATTAGGCTTCTCTCTTCTACTAATGTTAAAAAGCATATAAATTCCTACTGATGTATGATTCTCACACTCAGTACAACTGTAATCTCCCCTCTTGTTCTCTTCAAACAGTATCATCACTTAACTTGCAAGCAGCAGACAATAAATCCTTTACCTGATTTGTTCAGTTACTCTAGTCTATCTATATCTCTAATTCCCATATCCTCCAGGAACTCCTATCAAGGGGGTGGCCATGGCAAAAGAATCTCAAGTAAATAAAATATATGCACAGTCCAAATTTCTTGTTCCCCTTAAGAGCTTCATCATTCTGGGGAATGAGAAGAAATCGTTTTTCACTACTTACTATCTTGGTATTCAAGATGCATTTCAAAGTCTGGGAAACCAATCTGGTGAGAGTATTTGGGTGAAGTAAGTACTTTCTCTGAATGACAATAAATCTTTTCACATTTCATATCAAACAGTGACTTCTACAAACTCATTTGAACAACTATCAAGCAATATTCAGGATTTTGTCTCACTGAGATGGAATTCTTATTGAACTCCTACACTTCAGTTCAAAACATTATTGATAAAATGAAAGAGAAAATTCATTTTCTCATTATCTTTTTTTTTTTTGGTGGAACACAGTTCTTACCTTCTGCATGAACTGATAATTGTGTACATTTACAGAAATCTATTTGATAAAATAAGCGATGTAAATGGACATCATACCTCGTAATGATCACTGGTGGCATGTTCATTCAACATATATCAATAAAATGAGATGGTGTATCTTATTTTTCATATATTTTTCGATGTGATTCTCTTCAGTAGGTTCTTACCTGATGAATGAATTAATAATCATCTTCCTATCAATTTAAGAGAAAATAGCTAAGATGGGAGCATACTGGTAAGATATTCTTATCAATAAACTCCCACCACCAGATTGGGGATGAGAGAGCTTGGGAAGTGAGTCAGTTGTTGTTCGCTGATGATACAGCACTGGTGGCTGATTCATGTGAGAAACTGCAGAAGCTGGTGACTGAGTTTGGTAAAGTGTGAGAAAGAAGAAAGTTAAGAGTAAATGTGAATAAGAGCAAGGTAATTAGGTACAGTAGGGTTGAGGGTCAAGTCAATTGGGAGGGAGGTAAGTTTAAATGGAGAAAAACTGGAGGAAGTAAAGTGTTTTAGATATCTGGGAGTGGATCTGGCAGTGGATGGAACCATGGAAGCGGAAGTGGATCATAGGGTGGGGGAGGGGGCGAAAATCCTGGGAGCCTTGAAGAATGTGTGGAAGTCGAGAACATTATCTCGGAAAGCAAAAATGGGTATGTTTGAAGGAATAGTGGTTCCAACAATGTTGTATGGTTGCGAGGCGTGGGCTATGGACAGAGTTGTGTGCAGGAGGATGGATGTGCTGGAAATGAGATGTTTGAGGACAATGTGTGGTGTGAGGTGGTTTGATCGAGTAAGTAACGTAAGGGTAAGAGAGGTGTGGAAATAAAAAGAGTGTGGTTGAGAGAGCAGAAGAGGGTGTTTTGAAATGGTTTGGGCACATGGAGAGAATGAGTGAGGAAAGATTGACCAAGAGGATATATGTGTCGGAGGTGGAGGGAACGAGGAGAAGTGGGAGACCAAATTGGAGGTGGAAAGATGGAGTGAAAAAGATTTTGTGTGATCGGGGCCTGAACATGCAGGAGGGTGAAAGGAGGGCAAGGAATAGAGTGAATTGGATCGATGTGGTATACCGGGGTTGACGTGCTGTCAGTGGATTGAATCAGGGCATGTGAAGCGTCTGGGGTGAACCAAGGAAAGCTGTGTAGGTATGTATACTTGCGTGTGTGGACGTATGTGTATACATGTGTATGGGATTGGGTTGGGCCATTTCTTTCGTCTGTTTCCTTGCGCTACCTCGCAAACGCGGGAGACAGCGACAAAGCAAAAAAAAAAAAAAAAAAAAAAAAGATGACAATACCATTTGTCTCTTAGTTGTTCTACAATTCCTATACGTTGTTTGTTCACTGTTTTTGTATCAAAGATGTATCATTTTGTTTGGGAAACTGATCTGGTGAGAGCACGAGGGAAAAATAATCCTGCTCTGACCTTTTACTGGCTACAAATATTTTCTTATATCATTTAACACAACTTTGGCCATTCTAATGGGATACACTGTGTTATTCTTCTATACTTCAGCTACTTCTGCCATAAAATTTCTATGGGTTTTGTCACACCTGATCTGCTTTAGCAATTTCCTCTAAAATTTTTCTCAATACGTAGATGATCATTAATTCATTAATAGGATAAGAACCTTCTGATAACAATAGTATAGAAAAATATACAGAAAATACAGTACATAGTATCACACAATTTTGACATGGACACGATCAAAAACCTACACAGACCTACATATATTTCACCTCTTTTCTCCAATTATATTCTGAATATGTAGAAAATCATCAATACATGAATTAAGTAAGAATCTACTAAAGAAAGCAGTTTACAGAACTATGTGAAGTATACAATTTACTAAATAATCTTAATGATTATATGACCAATGTTTTGAACCAAAGGGGTATATGCAACCCAACCTGATCTATAAAAGAGTTAGAAACATATGGAGGCTATTCCACATTCTGATTTTGGAAGTTTTACCTGTATTTCTCTTATTTCTGTATGGTCAGGTGAAGTCGACTACTTCACCTTCCTTCCTTTCAAAAAGCAGCACTATACTCTTACTGAGATTTATCTTCTTTTACATAATGTAAAAACATTCACCACCTGTAATTTCTCCTCTTTCTGCAAGCGACACAGAATCATCTGTAAATAAGTGAGTCACTCATGACCAGGTATTTATATCTAACTTAATCTTTGCTCCCTTTCCTCCTATTCTTGCATTTATCTCTTTCACTGCCAAATTCACAATATTTATTTTTTTTTCTCATACTTAATTGTTGTTTGCCGCATCAGCAAGGTAGCGCCAGGATACAGATGAAGAATGGCCCATCCACTCATGTGCACATACATATACATAAATGCCCATACATGCACATATACATATCAACATATACATACACAGACATATATATATATATATATATATATGCACATGTACATATTCATACTTGCTTGCCTTCATCCATTCCTGGCGCTACCCAGCCCTATAGGAAACAGAATTGCTACCCCTTGCTTCAGCAAGGTAGTGCCAGGAAAACAGACAAAAAAGGCCACATTCATTCACACTCAGTCTCTAGCTGTCATGTGTAATGCACCGAACCACAGCTCCCTATCCATATCCAGGCTCCACACACCTTTCCATGGTTCACCCAAGATGTTTCATATGCCCTAGTCCAGTCCACTGACAGCACATCAACCCCGGTATACCACATTGTTCTAATTCACTCTATTCCTTTCACGCCTCTCACCCTCCTGTATGTTCAGGCCCTAATTGCTCAAAATCTTTTTCACTCCGACCTTCCACCTCCAATTTGGTCTCCCACTTCTCCTTGTTCACTCCAACTCTGACACATATATTCTGTTTGTCAATCTTTACTCACTCATTCTCTTGACACATATATTCTCTTTGTCAATCTATCCTCACTCATTCTCTCCATATGTCCAAACCATTTCAACACACTCTCTTCTGCTCTCTTAACCACACTTTTTATTTCCACTCATCTCTCTTACCCTTTCATTATTTACTTGATCAAACCACCTCACACCATAGAGTGTCCTCAAACATTTCATTTCTAAAACATCCACCTTCCTCTGTATAACCCTATTGATAGCCCATGCCTCCCAACTATACAACATTGTTGGAATTACTAATCCTTTAACATACCCATTTTTGCTCTCTGAGATAATATTCACTTCTACACATTCTTCATCGCTCCTAGAAAATTTGCCCCCTCCCCCACCCTGTGACTCACTTCTGCTTCCGTGGTATCCATTGTTAAGTCCACTCCCAGATATCTAGAACACTTCACTTCCTCCAATTTTTCTCCATTCAAACTTACATCACAATGAACCTGTCCCTCAACCCTACTGTACCTAATAACCTTGCTCTTATTCACATTTACTCTCAATTTTCTCCTCACACACACTTTTCCTAATTCAGTCACCAACTTCTCCAGTTCCTCACTCAAATCAGCCACCAAAGCTGTATCATCAGCAAACAACAACTGACTCACTTCCCAGGCCCTCTCATCTCCAACAGATTGCATACTTGCCCCTCTCTCCAAAACTACTGCATTTACCTATCTAACCACCCCATTCCTAAATAAACCAAACAACCATGGGGACATCATACACCTCTGCCGCAGACTGACATTCACTGGGAACCAATCACTCTCCTCTCTTCCTACTTGTACACATGCCTTATATCCTTGGTAAAACTTTTCACTGTTTCTAGCAACTTACCTCCCACACATTATACTCTTAAGACATTCCACAATGCATCTCTATCAACCCTATCATACGCCTTCTCCAGATCCATACATGCTACATACAATTCTTTCTGTTTTTCTAAGTATTCCTCATATACTCCCTTCAAAGCAAACACCTGATCCACACATCCTCTACCACTTCCGTAACCACACTGCTCCTCCCCAATCTGATGCTCTGTGCATGCCTTCACCATCTCAATCAATACCCTTCCATATAATTTCCAGGAATACACAACAAACTTACACCTCTGTAGTTTGAACACTCACCTTTGTCCCCTCTACCTTTGTACAATGGCACTATGCATTCATTTTGCCAATCCTCAGGCATTTCACCAAGCTCTAAACATACAATGAATATCCTTAACAACCAATCAACAACACAGTCACCCCCTTTTTAATAAATTCCACTACAATACCATACAAACCCACCGCCTTGCCTGATTTCATCTTCCACAAAGCTTTCACTACCTCCTCTCTCTTAACCACACCATTCTTCCTCACCCTCTCACTTCGCACACCACCCCAACCTTTGAAGCATGCTATATCTGCCAGTCTATTATCAAACACATTCAACAAACTATCAAAATACTCACTCCATCTCCTTCTCATTTCATCACTACCTGTTATCACTTCTCCACTTGGCCCTTTCACCAATGTTCCCATTTGTTCTGTCTTATGCTCGGTATTTACCTCCTTCCAAAAGATCTTTTTACTCCCTAAAGTTTAATTATTCTCTCCCTAACTCTCATTAGCCCTCTTTTTCAATCCTTGCACCTTTCTCTTGACCTCCTGCCACTTTCTTTTATACATCTCCCAGTTATTTGCACTCCTGCCTTGCAAGTACTGTCCAAACACCTCTCTTTTCTCTTTCACTAACAACTTTACTACTTCATCCCGCCACTTACTACCCTTCCTAATCAGCCCAACCCCCACCTTTCTCATGCCACATGCACCTTTTGCACGAGCCATCACAGTTTCCCTGAATACATCCCATTCCTCACCCACTCCCCTCAAATCATTTGCTCTCTCCTTTAGCCACTCTACACTCAATCTCTCCTGGTACTTCCTCACACAAGTCTCCTTTCCAAGCTCACTTACTCTCACCACTCTCTTCTCCCTAACATTCTCTCTTCTTTTCTGAAGACCTCTATAAATCTTCACCTTCACCTCCACAAGATAGTGATCAGACATCCCTCCAGCAGCCTCTCTCAGCACATTAACATCCAAAAGTCTCTCTTTTACATTCTTTTTGCTTTGTTGCTGTCTCCCGCGTTTGCGAGGTAGCGCAAGGAAACAGACGAAAGAAATGGCCCAACCCACCCCAATACACATGTATATATATACGTCCACACACGCAAATATACATACCTACACAGCTTTCCATGGTTTACCCCAGACGCTTCACATGCCCTGATTCAATCCACTGACAGCACGTCAACCCCGGTATACCACATCGATCCAATTCACTCTATTCCTTGCCCTCCTTTCACCCTCCTGCATGTTCAGGCCCCGATCACACAAAATCTTTTTCACTCCATCTTTCCACCTCCAATTTGGTCTCCCACTTCTCCTCGTTCCCTCCACCTCCGACACATATATCCACTTGGTCAATCTTTCCTCACTCATTCTCTCCATGTGCCCAAACCATTTCAAAACACCCTCTTCTGCTCTCTCAACCACGCTATTTTTATTTCCACACATCTCTCTTACCCTTACGTTACTTACTCGATCAAACCACCTCACACCACATATTGTCCTCAAACATCTCATTTCCAGCACATCCATCCTCCTGCGCACAACTCTATCCATAGCCCACGCCTCGCAACCATACAACATTGTTGGAACCACTATTCCTTCAAACATACCCATTTTTGCTTTCCGAGATAATGTTCTCGACTTCCACACACTCTTCAAGGCTCCCAGGATTTTCGCCCCCTCCCCCACCCTATGATCCACTTCCGCTTCCATGGTTCCATCCGCTGCCAGATCCACTCCCAGATATCTAAAACACTTTACTTCCTCCAGTTTTTCTCCATTCAAACTTACCTCCCAGTTGACTTGACCCTCAACCCTACTGTACCTAATAACCTTGCTCTTATTCACATTTACTCTTAACTTTCTTCTTTCACACACTTTACCAAACTCAGTCACCAGCTTCTGCAGTTTCTCACATGAATCAGCCACCAGTGCTGTATCATCAGCGAACAACAACTGACTCACTTCCCAAGCTCTCTCATCCACAACAGACTTCATACTTGCCCCTCTTTCCAAAACTCTTGCATTCACCTCCATAACAACCCCATCCATAAACAAATTAAACAACCATGGAGACATCACACACCCCTGACGCAAACCTACATTCACTGAGAACCAATCACTTTCCTCTCTTCCTACACGTACACATGCCTTACATCCTCGATAAAAACTTTTCACTGCTTCTAACAACTTGCCTCCCACACCATATATTCTTAATACCTTCCACAGAGCATCTCTATCAACTCTATCATATGCCTTCTCCAGATCCATAAATGCTACATACAAATCCATTTGCTTTTCTAAGTATTTCTCACATACATTCTTCAAAGCAAACACCTGATCCACACATCCTCTACAACTTCTGAAACCACACTGCTCTTCCCCAATCTGATGCTCTGTACATGCCTTCACCCTCTCAATCAATACCCTCCCATATAATTTACCAGGAATACTCAACAAACTTATACCTCTGTAATTTGAGCACTCATTCTTATTCCCTTTGCCTTTGTACAATGGCACTATGCATGCATTCCGCCAATCCTCAGGCACCTCACCATGAGTCATACATACATTAAATAACCTTACCAACAAGTCAATAATACAGTCACCCCCTTTTTTAATAAATTCCACTGCAATACCATCCAAACCTGCTGCCTTGCTGGCTTTCATCTTCCGCAAAGCTTTTACTACCTCTTCTCTGTTTACCAAATCATTTTCCCAAACCCTCTCACTTTGCACACCATCTCGACCAAAACACCCTATATCTGCCACTCTATCATCAAACACATTCAACAAACCTTCAAAATACTCACTCCATCTCCTTCTCACATCACCACTACTTGTTATCACCTCCCCATTTGCGCCCTTCACTGAAGTTCCCATTTGCTCCCTTGTCTTACGCACTTTATTTACCTCCTTCCAGAACATCTTTTTATTCTCCCTAAAATTTAATGATACTCTCTCACCCCAACTCTCATTTGCCCTCTTTTTCACCTCTTGCACCTTTCTCTTGACCTCCTGTCTTTTTCTTTTATACATCTCCCACTCAATTGCATTTTTTCCCTGCAAAAATTGTCCAAATGCCTCTCTCTTCTCTTTCACTAATAATCTTACTTCTTCATCCCGCCACTCACTACCCTTTCTAATCAACCCACCTCCCACTCTTCTCATGCCACAAGCATCTTTTGCGCAATCCATCACTGATTCCCTAAATACATCCCATTCCTCCCCCACTCCCCTTACTTCCATTGTTCTCACCTTTTTCCATTCTGCACTCAGTCTCTCCTGGTACTTCCTCACACAAGTCTCCTTCCCAAGCTCACTTACTCTCACCACCCTCTTCACCCCAACATTCACTCTTCTTTTCTGAAAACCCATACAAATCTTCACCTTAGCCTCCACAAGATAATGATCAGACATCCCTCCAGTTGCACCTCTCAGCACATTAACATCCAAAAGTCTCTCTTTCGCGCGCCTGTCAATTAACACGTAATCCAATAACGCTCTCTGGCCATCTCTCCTACTTACATAAGTATACTTACGTATATCTCGCTTTTTAAACCAGGTATTTCCAATCACCAGTCCTTTTTCAGCACATAAATCTACAAGCTCTTCACCATTTCCATTTACAACACTGAACACCCCATGTATACCAATTATTCCCTCAACTGCCACATTACTCACCTTTGCATTCAAATCACCCATCACTATAACCCGGTCTCGTGCATCAAAACCACTAACACACTCATTCAGCTGCTCCCAAAACACTTGCCTCTCATGATCTTTCTTCTCATGCCCAGGTGCATATGCACCAATAATCACCCATCTCTCTCCATCAACTTTCAGTTTTAACCATATTAATCGAGAATTTACTTTCTTACATTCTATCACATACTCCCACAACACATGCCTATCAATTAACATGTAATCCAATAATGCCCTCTGACCATCTCTCCCACTCACATAAGTATACTTATGTATAGCTCTTTTTAATCTAGATATTCCCAGTCACCAATCATTTTTCAGCACGCAAATCCACAAGCTCTTCACCACTTGCATTTACAACAATAAATACCCCATGTACACCAATTATACCCTTAACTGCCACATTACTCACCTTCACATTCAAACCACCTATCACTTAAACCTGGTCTCATGCACCAAAGCTGCTGACACTCACTCAGCTCCCCCCAAAATACTTGACTCTCATGATATTTCTTCTCATGGCCAGGTACATAAGCACCAATAATCACCCACATCTCTCCATCCATTTTTAGTTCTACTTTCTTACACTCTATATACTCCCACAACTGCTTCAGGAGCAGTGCTACTCCTTCCTTAGCTCTTGTCCTCTCATCAACCCCTGACTTTACTTCCATGGCTTTCCCAAACCACTTACCCCCCTTTACCCTTGACATCACACAACCTGTCTTACTTCCATGCCTTTTTTCATAATTCAATCAACATACCATCTACTTTCACACATGCTTAACAAATTAGAAAGAGAGGTATTGTGATATCCAAAAACTCTCCACCAACACCACTGATTGTCAGTGCAACCCACAATGAATTCCAGGCCACCCTATCATGTACCTTTTTCTAGGCTCTTGAATGCTGCGTTTTGCTATATGCATCTCTGCTACCATCTATGTGGGGAAACTCTTCTACAGATGCTTCATCTTCTCTTAACACCTCATCCTTCACTTATGCTTCACTTCATTACACTCCATATTCTCTAAATAACATGTTTCTCATACACTTTCCTTGACATGCTCAATAATATAATCTCTACAGTAATTTCACACTCATTCTTACCACCCTTTCATATGTACAAAGTCCCTATCTCTACTCCTATCAGGTCATCTGGTTCTCTCTCACTTTTACATAAAGACATACACACTGTTTTCTCCAAAGACATTTTAATAATATAACTGAAACAGAAATACAGAAGACTGATCAAGGTACACGCAATTTTGAAAGGCTTTACTTACTTTTTGGAAAATTTCAAGGCTTCTTAATAGGGATAAATTCAAAGTGCTCCAAAGCTAACAATTTTTTGATAGACTCCTTGCTAAATAATGAGTTTTAGTGAGTGCAGCAATAGCAGTTCTTGCTCTCCCAATCAAATCTATTGAAGCATTGAAACTTTGCTTTCTATGTATCTATATAACTATCTTTTTTTTTTTTTTTTTTTTTATACTTTGTCGCTGTCTCCCGCGTTTGCGAGGTAGCGCAAGGAAACAGACGAAAGAAATGGCCCAACCCCCCCCATACACATGTACATACACACGTCCACACACGCAAATATACATACCTACACAGCTTTCCATGGTTTACCCCAGACGCTTCACATGCCTTGATTCAATCCACTGACAGCACGTCAACCCCTGTATACCACATCGCTCCAATTCACTCTATTCCTTGCCCTCCTTTCACCCTCCTGCATGTTCAGGCCCCGATCACACAAAATCCTTTTCACTCCATCTTTCCACCTCCAATTTGGTCTCCCTCTTCTCCTCGTTCCCTCCACCTCCGACACATATATCCTCTTGGTCAAGCTGCAATATCCTCTCTATCTATGATCATTACTTCATTCCCTACTTAATGGGGTGGATCTGCCTCTGCAACAACACACACACACCCTCAACCCATTCCCAGCATGTTAAAATGAAACATGATCTTCCTTACTTAAAAAAGTACCTTTTGCTCTCTGATATAATAAAGTGTTTCATCAAGAGATCAGTCTCCTCATCTATAACACCTCCAAACACAAAATGACTCCACTGCATTTAATCGTTAATCAAGCTGCAATATCCCTAAAGTAATCAATTTTCTTAGTACACTTATCCATTGAACTCTGTTCCCTGTATATTCTTCTGTTCTGCTATACATCTTTATGCTACCTGCTATATGTACTACACGACCTATATACTATCCAAAGACATGTGCCTTTCTGAAAGCTTCACATCACATAACCTACTCACAGCTTCCTTCTCCATTCTGTTCTAATTCCATGTCTTTTCCAATAACTTTGACCTGGCACATTTCAGGAGACAGGTTCTTCACTTCCTCAAAAATTCATAAATACTTTCCCTTGTCTTATCTTTTTCCATTTCATAATCCTCTCTATATTTCAATTAAGGCCTAGCCTTGATGCAGACTTTTGTCCAAGATTGGAGCCTAAAAAAAAAAAAAAAAAAAAAAAAAAAAAAAAAAATACTGCTTTAAACTTTTTCAAACACTTTCAATATTCTTCTCTGGTACACATCATCAAACCATTCTATTCATCCCTTCCTTTGCTATACTCTAAAAACATCATATGCATACAAAAACTGAATGCAACTTTCATTCTGTTTCAACGTGGTTAATTATCACACCACACTCATCCAACCTTGTTCCCATCTCATGCAATTCTCCATTCATAACAACACATTAAATAACTGAGGTGACATCAAACAACCTTGATGGACTCCTACATTTACCTCAAGCCACTAATTCATATCACCACTTACTTTCACCTTTAGAAACAGTAAAAGCTCCTCCAGCATTAAATATGATATTGGGTCACAATTCCTACAATGTTTTCCTATTCACTTTATCATAATACCTATTCTTAGCCCATCACTGCTGCTATGCATTTTCCTTTAAATCTTTTTCCACATCTGCTTCTCTTCCTAAAATCAATTTGTTCCTCACCAACTTATCATTCTGACACAGTTACTATACGCCTGGCCACTTTTATTCTCATTCCTCTTATATAGTGGAACAAGCACTGCCTTTGTCTAATGATTAGACACATGATTGACAGTTCCATCATTTCATACACACTTTCCAAATCAACTCACAGCAATTTCACCTCAACTGTTCATCTCACTCACCACTCCATTCATATTCTAACTTCACTCTTTACAAGCTTTGCAGCTCTTCTTTCATTCTCCTTTGTAATCATCTTCCCTCCCATATATCTATTTCTTTCTCTCTCTTAACATTCCTTCTACACTAATACAAATGTTTCAGACCATCCTCTCTTATCAGCTCTTTCAAAAAAACATTCACTCAATCTCTTACACTTTCACCCTTTCTTACTTTTTTTTAATATACTCTCACTCCTTACACAGACCACTGATCTACTCTTATTTTCCTCATTCCAGAAGACTTTGTCATTCTTTTTTCAATTCTGATTTAGTTTTCATTTGAAATTTTTATGAGCTATTCTTATGTGTATATACATTATTCAGCATTGTACATTCTACAATCTCTATCCTATATTCAATGTAACTTTCTGGAATATTCAGCTTCTACCAGGCTCTTTCTTGTCTTCTACCAACTTTCTTAAATCTTCATTCCATCATGCTATACCTTTTTCCAAAATATACATAATATACTGCACATCTCCTTAGCAGCCTCCAATAAAACAGTCTTAAACTGTTTCCTCATAACTCCAACCTGACTCTTAACTCTTTCAGATCCTTTCAGCTTTTACTTAACTTCCAGAAGATGTATTTCAGCCTTTTATTCCTCAGCCTTCCCACTTGCTCTCTTTTTTCTATTCATATTTCTAGTCCTACACCAGCCACAACAAAACATTAACCTACATACTGTAATACTACTATACAATGTGACAGTCTCTCCAAACTCTCTGCTGCACTGCAGGCCATCCACATTTCTTTTATATAATAACTGTGTATGATTATGTTGGTTACAGATGCCATCACGCTATGCACCGACAGCTTTAATGACAATAATAATCTTTGTTGTAACTATCTCTGAAGCAGGCTAACTTTTTTTTTTTTTTTTTTTTTTTTTTTTTTTTATACTTTGTCGCTGTCTCCCGCGTTTGCGAGGTAGCGCAAGGAAACAGACGAAAGAAATGGCCCAACCCCCCCCCCCCATACACATGTACATACACACGTCCACACACGCAAATATACATACCTACACAGCTTTCCATGGTTTACCCCAGACGCTTCACATGCCTTGCTTCAATCCACTGACAGCACGTCAACCCCTGTATACCACATGACACCAATTCACTCTATTTCTTGCCCTCCTTTCACCCTCCTGCATGTTCAGGCCCCGATCACACAAAATCTTTTTCACTCCATCTTTCCACCTCCAATTTGGTCTCCCTCTTCTCCTCGTTCCCTCCACCTCCGACACATATATCCTCTTGGTCAATCTCTCCTCACTCATTCTCTCCATGTGCCCAAACCATTTCAAAACACCCTCTTCTGCTCTCTCAACCACGCTCTTTTTATTTCCACACATCTCTCTTACCCTTACGTTACTTACTCGATCAAACCACCTCACACCACACATTGTCCTCAAACATCTCATTTCCAGCACATCCATCCTCCTGCGCACATCTCTATCCATAGCCCACGCCTCGCAACCATACAACATTGTTGGAACCACTATTCCCTCAAACATACCCATTTTTGCTTTCCGAGATAATGTTCTCGACTTCCACACATTTTTCAAGGCTCCCAAAATTTTCGCCCCCTCCCCCACCCTATGATCCACTTCCGCTTCCATGGTTCCATCCGCTGACAGATCCACTCCCAGATATCTAAAACACTTCACTTCCTCCAGTTTTTCTCCATTCAAACTCACCTCCCAATTGACTTGACCCTCACCCCTACTGTACCTAATAACCTTGCTCTTATTCACATTTACTCTCAACTTTCTTCTTCCACACACTTTACCAAACTCAGTCACCAGCTTCTGCAGTTTCTCACATGAATCAGCCACCAGCGCTGTATCATCAGCGAACAACAACTGACTCACTTCCCAAGCTCTCTCATCCCCAACAGACTTCATACTTGCCCCTCTTTCCAGGACTCTTGCATTTACCTCCCTTACAACCCCATCCATAAACAAATTAAACAACCATGGAGACATCACACACCCCTGCCGCAATCCTACATTCACTGAGAACCAATCACTTTCCTCTCTTCCTACACGTACACATGCCTTACATCCTCGATAAAAACTTTTCACTGCTTCTAACAACTTGCCTCCCACACCATATATTCTTAATACCTTCCACAGAGCATCTCTATCAACTCTATCATATGCCTTCTCCAGATCCATAAATGCTACATACAAATCCATTTGCTTTTCTAAGTATTTCTCACATACATTCTTCAAAGCAAACACCTGATCCATATGTTCAGCTAAGCATGCTAATAAAGTTTTAAAATTTTCTATTACATAATATGATAAAAATTCACCCTAGGATGACAGTAATGTGCTCTTACAATAACAATGCAAAATTTATCAAGTGATAAGCAATGATGCTACCAATATACCATACAGTTTGAGCCCTTCCTCAGTAATGAATCCCTGAAATTTATTCGACTTTCACATCCTGACACATCGTTTTACAAATATCAATTCATCTTCACCAACATTTTACATCTTCCAAATCTACTGTCCCATGCAAAAGTTCTATAAGAATTCTCAGTATATACATATAAAATATATACAAGTATATTCTACTGATAAATATCATAATTCTAAATTTTGTATAATAATTCTGTGAATAAAAAACTATAACCTTTTCTGTTAGGATAAGAAAAAAGAAGTCTTTCATTCAATTATATCAACTTTTTTTCTCAAAGTTGTGAGCAATCTTAAGTACAATGACATACAATACCTGCAATAAAGCAAAGGCCCTGTCCCTTCTCAATGTAAGCAAGAAAAGCAAAAGGTTCCCCAATGCAAGCCAATACACTCACTGTTAACTGCATTTGGGAGCGAGTGGAGTCTATCCCTGTGAGTGCGAGGTGGAGGCTGAGGACTCTCTGAAATAATAAACACCCAAATCCATCCACACAAGCACAAACTAACAAAACATATAGTGTGCAGTATATTTCAATGGTGCCAAATGATGGTAAATTGACAAATAGCAACACTAATCACGTTGAATATTAAAGAATCTGAAACCTATCCAGCACATAAAAGATCCATTTAAAAGTGCTTTCAAGAAATAAATAAAAAAATAACACTAGTAAAACTAATTTGGCAACAAAGAAACTAAATTATATGAAATAAACAGCAGGTTAGAAGATGATCTAAATGTGCAACTGTACATTAAACTACTGAGGATAAAGAGACGATACACTCCTCAATGACTAAAAAGCTGGTAAATGTAGAATATTACAATTACAATGAATGAAACTGAAAAACCAAAGTCCAAAGGCATGAAAACAAGAACAGATGAAACTGGTAAAAAGTTTTCAGGATTATCCAAAAAGTACTGAAGCTAGCAATGATGAATTATAATATATTGTAAGATAAAAGGCCAGAACAAGAAAGCATATACTACAGTAAGGCTTGATCATATTATACACAAACTTAGCAAAAGTTCTGCTGGAAGATGAAAAAAAGTGGAATATCTAAAATAAAATGCAGAAGGCAATAAAACATTATTTTCAAATGTTTCATAGTAACATCCATTATCATAATGCAATGCCTTGGAAGCATTCTGTTAAACTAAAACCAGTTCAACTACATCCCTGCAGTCTATATATTTAGTTTAAGCTAAGAAAAAGATTATGATTAGTACTGCTGTTAAGTTTTTAATAATCCATGATGACAAGTTTGGGTTAATGTTTTCAAAGAATTCTTACATAAAGCACTTTTCATTTTCTGAGGGAACAATCTGAAACCTAACCCAAACTAAGTGATTTTCTTAAAAGTATACATTTCCTTAAAATACTCAAACAGTAATTCAATTACATTCTACTGTAGTTTCCAAGTATGCTTTTCTGCTGAAAATGAAAACATGTCTTATGAATCTAGTAATTCATAAACAGAGTACTTGCCAAAGATGTACACCTTGATGCATTCTCCATGAAAACCAGACACAAAAAGACAACCTAGATACTAACCATGTAACAAGGATCAAAGATCAAATTCATAAGGTTCAGAGACTGTAGTAATCTACCAAAAGCACATAATATTGTTACATTTGTGATGTTCTGACATGAAACTGCTAAAGATATGAGGAGCACATAGTAGGCAATGTGGTTATTGCAGCATGATAAGTGTGCCATCTGAGGTTGCCATGTACATGTGCTGTGCAACACTGTGTATGAATCAGTGCAAGTGCCTCCTCTTTACTTACTAAATGAACAGGTTGTCTTAGAGCGCGGGATTCGGCCTATGGGGCAAGATTCTGAATCAGAAAGATTAAAGCAGCAAAAAACATGGCAACATCTTTGGATTTCAGAAAAACAGTAAGAGCATCCTAACATTAATGCACATTCATTTTAAGTTGTTTATATATATATATATATATATATATATATATATATATATATATATATATATATATATATATATATATATATATATATATATTTATCATTAAAATACTTCAATCCCACATGTAAATTATACTTAAAGCCATCACTTCCATAAATGCTAATCCATCCCAAATTTCAACAGGCAATCTCAAATATGATATGCTCTTGTGCTGAATGTCAATACTAGATCCTACACAAGAAAGGACAAAAAGATAAAAAAACAATATATCAATAAAGCACTTAATTATGAAAGTGACAGGACCCATAAATTTCTTCTATTTCAAGCAGAGTGTTCCATTCTTCCCTGAACAATCATTATTATAAATTCATGAACATTCTTCCAATCTATTACCTCTGGTTGATACCGTAAACATTTGCACTCAGGCTACAACTAATATTCAACTTACTCTTATTCTTAGTATAACCTGTTTAACTAAAATATGGGATCAATGTCTCTCCCTCTAAATTGTCTCCAAATGATTATCTGTAATGTAACAAAGGTTGTAACTCTATAACATTGCGCTCTGTGGTCAACCAACTCCCATGGTCCAGCACATTTTGTATCTGCCACCATTAGTTATCAGCTTGAGGATCTGCCACCAGGGCAGTGCTGTTAGCAGAGATAAGGCACCAAAATCTATTTATACTGCAGCTGAGCTAATCAACAGCTCTGTTAATTTCTTATATTCAGGTGTATTCTAACCCTTCAAGATGTCATCCAAGAGACCAAGAGCTGCAGAAGATGGTGCTAGTGCTCAAAGCATAAGCATAAATCATTATCTATGCTCGAAAAAGTGGAACTACAGAAAAAATTTGATAAAGGAACTTCTGTAAAGACTTTGTGTGAGTACTATGAGATCAGATCATCAACTGTGTATGACTTAGGGGTCAATTTTTGTCTTCCAGCATTTTCTGTGGTCCAGCAATGGCCATGTCCCAATAGGCCAGATGAAAGAGGTACAACCTGTAGTTAATGTCACTACAAATAAACGGCATGAACTCGAATTTGAAATCCAAACAAGGCAGCCACTTCACAACTGAGCTAGGTGCTTAACCTCCCCCTCTGGGGAGTTCAATAAATGGGTACATTATCACTTATCTGTACATATCTTTTTCTTTTTGAAGTCCAAGGTTCCAATCATGGACAAAAGTCCTTTCTGAGGCAATGCTTTACTTGAAAAATTGAAAAATTAAAGATAAACAAATAATTAGAGAAGAAAAATAATCATAAAGTTGTATAGGATTTAGAAAAGCTCTTTTAATAAGGGGCAGGTCATTAAAAACTGTTAGGAAAGACATGATATGGTAAAGAGTCCAAAAAGTAACTGACATCATAATGGCCAATTCTGGAGTTGCCAAAGACCATACAGCAATAAATGATGTAGAAGCTTGAAAGGTATCATAAGAGCTAAACGATTGGGGAATACAAGCAAGAAATCCTAAGGAGGAGAAACCAAAGTAAGAGAAAGAAAAACAAAACTAAGGCATGTGGTAAGAGGGTCAAGGTTTGAGTCTGCTGGGAGAGTTAGTAAGTCACAATGCTTAGGACTCATCTCTCACAGGTAAGTATGCTGAGCTAAAACCTCCCCAGATATGAGAACCATACTCAATAAGAGGATGAATTAATCCTCTGTATAATCAGAGCAACTATTCAGAAGCAAAGAACAAATGGCATCTGACCAAGGCTTCCATTTCCTTAAAGGCAAATCTAGCTATGCATGTTATGTGGGGTTTTCATGTGGGATAAAGAATGAGGTGAAAATGTTATGAAGATCTGAGAGAGAGAAAGAGTACTTTTTTCTCATACTTGATCACCATTTCCCACGACTGTGAGGCAGCGCCAAGAACAGATGAAAAAAGCCACATCCGCTCACTTCTATTCCCTAGCTCTTGTGTGTAATGCACTGAAACCACAGCTCCCTATGTAAAACCAAAACCTACAGAACTTTCCATGGTCTATCCTGGATGCTTCACATGCTCCATTTCAGTCCAGCAACAGAATGTCAACTCCAGTGAAATACTTCATTCCAATTCACTCTATCCCATGCATACCTTTCGCCCTCCTGCATGTTCAGGCCCCAATTGCTCAAAATCCTTTTCACTCCATCCTTCCATCTCCACTTTGGTATCTCCATTCTCCTTGTTTCCTCCACTTCTGACATACATATTCTCTTTGTCAACCTTTCCTCACTCATTCTATCCATATGCCAAGACCATTTCAGCACACCCTCTCTTACCCTTCCTCAATTACTCAATCATTCCACATAAGGACAAATATTGTCCTCAAACATTTCATTTCCAACACATTTACCCTCCTCCAAAGTTTTATCTATAGTCCATACCCTGCATATGTATAACATTGCTGGAACTACATTTCCTTCAAACATAACCATTTCAGCATTTACAGATAGTGTTTCCTCTTATAACACATTCTTCAACACTCCAAGGACCTTCACCTCTTCTGCACCCCATGACTCACTTCCGCTTCCATGGTTCCATTTGCTGCCATGTTCACTCCCAGATATAAAACATTTCACCTCCTCAAAATTTTCTCCACTCAAACTTATATCCCAGCCAACCTATTCCTCAACCCTGCTAAACCTTCCTTTTATTCACATTCTCTCTCAACTTTCTTCTTTTAAACACTCTTCCAAACACTGTCACTAACAGCAGTACCTCACTTGAATCAACTACCAGTGTTGCATCATTGGTTAGATCAGTAGTGCTCTTCTGGAATGTACTGTACCAATGCATGTCTCCAATATGATGGAAAAGTAGTTGGTCTTTACTTAAAATCAGATCACACAAGCAAGTACAAGGAAAAATTCTGAAACTAGGTGGATTGTTTGTATCTGTACTGCTTGAAAGCATTGGATATTACACCAAATGGGAAGCCAATTATGAAATGGATTACAAAGCAGGAATAAGGGGGGAAACATGTTGGAAGAGTTTTCTTCAAATGACTTGAAGTGACCATTGGAGTGTCACAGGGTTTTGTTCTGGGACCATTATGATTATCATCAAGCAGGAATTAAGCTTCCAGATTCTGTGTGAGAAGGACTCTGAAAATGGTATCATCCCTAACCTGTCACCAGAGTCCCATATTAGAAGAATAGTTATGGAGACAAACTGTCTGCTGGCAAACATCAGAAAAGCTTTCAAGTATATGGATAAGGAAATATCTAGCAAGCTGTACATATCTTGTAATATGCTTCTCAAGTCTGGTCACCACACATAAAGAAACACAAAGAACTAAAAGCAAGTCAAGAGGAGGCAACAAAGATGCTATTAGAATTAAGAAATTTGAGTCACAGGGAAAGTTTAGAAGCTTTAAATTTGCCCAACTTGGAAGAGAGAAGAATGAAAAGTGATCTGATCACAACCTTTAAAGTTTCTGAAACAGATAGATGATGTGGACAGTGAACAGTCCTTCAAGAGATGTAGGCATAGAGCAACCAGTGGGCATAACATGCAAGTAAAGCACAAAAACTGTAAAAAATGTAAAAAAGTACTTTAAAGTATAAAACTAGTGGAAGAATGAAAAACACATTGATTGGAGGCATGGTTAATGCTTTCAGTATGAATAAATTGAAGAATATCTTTATTCATATCTTATTTTGCTTTGTTGCTGTCTACCGCGTTAGCGAGGTAGCGCAAGGAAACAGACGAAAGAATGGCCCAACCCACCAACATACACATGTATATACATACACGTCCACACACGCAAACATACATACCTATACATCTCAACGTATATATGTATATACACACAGACATATATACACATGTACATAATTCATACTGTCTGCCTTTATTCATTCCCATCGCCACCCCGCCACACATGAAATAACAACCTCCTCCCCCCTCATGTGTGCGAGGTAGCACTAGGAAAAGACAACAAAGGCCACATTCGTTCACACTCAGTCTCTAGCTGTCATGTAATAATGCACCGAAACCACAGCTCCCTTTCCACATCCAGGTCCCACAGAACTTTCCATGGTATACCCCAGACACTTCACATGCCCTGGTTCAATCCACTGACAGCACGTCGACCCCGGTATACCACATCGTTCCAATTCACTCTATTCCTTGCACGCCTTTCACCCTCCTGCATGTTCAGGCCCCGATCACTCAAAATCTTTTTCACTCCATCTTTCCACCTCCAATTTGGTCTCCCACTTCTCCTCATTCCCTCCACCTCTGACACATATATCCTCTTGGTCAATCTTTCCTCACTCATTCTCTCCATGTGACCAAATCATTTCAAAACACCCTCCTCTGCTCTCTCAACTACACTCTTTTTATTACCACACATCTCTCTTACTCTATTATTACTTACTTGATCAAACCACCTCACACCACATATTGTCCTCAAGCATCTCTTTTCCAGCACATCCACCCTCCTCTGCACAACTCTATCCATAGTCCATGCCTCACAACCATATAACATTGTTGGAACCACTATTCCTTCAAACATACCCATTTTTCCTTTCCGAGATAATGTTCTAGACTTCCACACATTCTTCAACACTCCCAGAACTTTCACCCCCTTCCCCACCCTATGATTCACTTCCGCTTCCATGGTTCCATCCGCTGCCAAATCCACTCCCAGATATCTAAAACACTTCACTTCCTCCAGTTTTTCTCCATTCAAACTTACCTCCCAATTGACTTGACCCTCAACCCTACTGTACCTAATAACCTTGCTCTTATTCACATTTACTCTCAGCTTTCTTCTTTCACACACTTTACCAAACTCAGTCACCAGCTTCTGCAGTTTCTCACATGAATCAGCCACCAGCGCTGTATCATCAGTGAACAACAACTGGCTCACTTCCCAAGCTCTCTCATCCAAAACAGACTGCATACTTGCCCCTCTTTCCAAAACTCTTGCATTCACTTCCCTAATAACCCCATCCATACACAAATTAAACAACCATGGAGACATCACACACCCCTGCTGCAAACCTACATTCACTGAGAAACAATCACTTTCCTCTCTTCCTACACGTACACATGCCTTACATCCTCGATAAAAACTTTTCACTGCTTCTAATAACTTGCCTCCCACACCATATATTCTTAATACCTTCCACAGAGCATCTCTATCAACTCTATCATATGCCTTTTCCAGATCCATAAATGCTACATACAAATCCATTTGCTTTTCTAAGTATTTCTCACATACATTCTTCAAAGCAAATACCTGATCCACACATCCTCTACCACTTCTGAAACCACACTGCTCTTCCTCAATCTGATGCTCTGTACAAGCCTTCACCCTCTCAATCAATACCCTCCCATACAACTGAAGAAATTGTATGATATTTAAAATGTTTAAGAGAAGGGGTTTAGAGTGTAAAACTCTCTCCTCATTCAGGGCACATATGTAATTAGAATCCTTCAAAGCATGAGTAAGGATTCCATCTGGTCCATGTGCCTTGCTTGTGTCCAAAGACATATTTGACTGAATGAGTAGGGGATGAGTGAATGTTAATCTGTCACAATGGAGTTAGAGAAAACAGAAGCAAAAAGTTATGTTATCATGAGAGACAGCTATAATACTTTCAGATAGGGAAAGCAAAAGAAAGCTAGACTTACACTTGTTAGCCCTGACCTCTTACCATTGCTTTCTCTTAACTTATTCTACAGGTCCACAATTATGTTTCTGAAGAATGCTTCCATACATTCCTTCATAGACTTCTCTTGTTTAAATTTCAATCATGCCTTCTTGTTGTGGTTTTCTTCAGGCTTAAAACAACTTTTCTATTCTAATTCTCTCAGTGTCTTCTTAAACATTTAGAGCATAACTAAATCGAATCCTTTTGGGGTTGTCATATGTGTTAAGGATACGAGATACTGTATAAAATGTCTAGGTTGGCTTTACTGCATAATGCTGGCTTTATTACATGAGGTATGACCACAACATTTCTAGATTTACATCTTTCTGTTCATTTGGTTTAAATTTTTACCACAATATTTCATAGTATCTATTTCTATCAAATACTAAAAACAAACTCTTGAACTTTATGGGATTATTTTATCAATACTATACATATCTATCTCAAAAAATAAACCTATTTCATCAAAAAATACAAACAAATTTGGCGCTAGTGTGAAGTACCAAAAGACCCCGAGACTCCTGAACCCAAGTAGGTGGGAAAGTCTCCCACTCCAATATCCTTAAAGAGTTTATGTCATCATGGCCATTACAAATCTATATGCAGCTATCATCTTATCTCACTTTTTCTACCAAACTGAGTGGTCTACAGGCTTTCCTCAACCTTTCTGATTCAATCTAATCTTTTCTAATAACAAACTTGTTGTATCTTTTGAATACTTTTGAGTAGTTCTAAGTGACCTATTAGGCAGTTGTGGCATATCCCAGCTTGATATGAATGAACACAGCTTATATCTTTCTTAACATCTCACTGTTTAAGTATTGTATAGTACTTTTGATGATAACTATAATGTAGTTTGCTTCCTTACAATCCTTCTTACATGGCATTCTGGCACCAAGGTCAACATGATTTCGGTTCACAGGTACTTTTCACAATACAATGTCTGTGCTTTGCTTTCTTCAATACAGTATTATCTGATTTATCTAATAATTGCCTTATCTTTATGACTTTCCAAAGATTCACTGGGGAGTGAAGTCAGGGGTTAGTGAGAGGACAAGAGCAAGGGAAGGAGTAGCAATACTCCTGAAACAGGAGTTGTGGGAGTATGTGATAGAATGTAAGAAAGTAAATTCTCGATTAATATGGGTGAAATTGAAAGTTGATGGAGAGAGGTGGGTGATTATTGGTGCATATGCACCTGGGCATGAGAAGAAAGATCATGAGAGGCAAGTGTTTTGGGAGCAGCTAAATGAGTGTGTTAGCGATTTTGATGCACGAGACCGGGTTATAGTGATGGGTGATTTGAATGCAAAGGTGAGTAATGTGGCAGTTGAGGGAATAATTGGTATGCATGGGGTGTTCAGTGTTGTAAATGGAAATGGTGAAGAGCTTGTAGATTTATGTGCTGAAAAAGGACTGATGATTGGGAATACCTGGTTTAAAAAGCGAGATATACATAAGTATACTTATGTAAGTAGGAGAGATGGCCAGAGAGCGTTACTGGATTACGTGTTAATTGACAGGCGTGCGAAAGAGAGACTTTTGGATGTCAATGTGCTGAGAGGTGCAACTGGAGGGATGTCTGATCATTATCTTGTGGAGGCTAAGGTGAAGATTAGTATGGGTTTTCAGAAAAGAAGAGTGAATGTTGGGGTGAAGAAGGTGCTGAGAGTAAGTGAGCTTGGGAAGGAGACCTGTGTGAAGAAGTATCAGGAGAGACTGTGTACAGAATGGAAAAAGGTGAGAACAATGGAAGTAAGGGGAGTGGGGGAGGAATGGGATGTATTTAGGGAATCAGTGATGGATTGCGCAAAAGATGCTTGTGGCATGAGAAGAGTGGGAGGTGGGCTGTTTAGAAAGGGTAGTGAGTGGTGGGATGAAGAAGTAAGAGTATTAGTGAAAGAGAAGAGAGAGGCATTTGGACGATTTTTGCAGGGAAAAAATGCAATTGAGTGGGAGAAGTATAAAAGAAAGAGACAGGAGGTCAAGAGAAAGGTGCAAGAGGTGAAAAAAAGGGCAAATGAGAGTTGGGGTGAGAGACTATCAGTAAATTTTAGGGAGAATAAAAAGATGTTCTGGAAGGAGGTAAATAGGGTGCGTAAGACAAGGGAGCAAATGGGAACTTCAGTGAAGGGCGTAAATGGGGAGGTGATAACAAGTAGTGGTGATGTGAGAAGGAGATGGAATAAGTATTTTGAAGGTTTGTTGAATGTGTCTGATGACAGAGTGGCAGATATAGGGTGTTTGGGTCGAGGTGGTGTGCAAAGTGAGAGGGTTAGGGAAAATGATTTGGTAAACAGAGAAGAGGTAGTAAAAGCTTTGCGGAAGATGAAAGCCGGCAAGGCAGCAGGTTTGGATGGTATTGCAGTGGAATTTATTAAAAAAGGGGGTGACTGTATTGTTGACTGGTTGGTAAGGTTATTTAATGTATGTATGACTCATGGTGAGGTGCCTGAGGATTGGCGGAATGCGTGCATAGTGCCATTGTACAAAGGCAAAGGGGATAAGAGTGAGTGCTCAAATTACAGAGGTATAAGTTTGTTGAGTATTCCTGGTAAATTATATGGGAGGGTATTGATTGAGAGGGTGAAGGCATGTACAGAGCATCAGATTGGGGAAGAGCAGTGTGGTTTCAGAAGTGGTAGAGGATGTGTGGATCAGGTGTTTGCTTTGAAGAATGTATGTGAGAAATACTTAGAAAAGCAAATGGATTTGTATGTAGCATTTATGGATCTGGAGAAGGCATATGATAGAGTTGATAGAGATGCTCTGTGGAAGGTATTAAGAATATATGGTGTGGGAGGCAAGTTGTTAGAAGCAGTGAAAAGTTTTTATCGAGGATGTAAGGCATGTGTACGTGTAGGAAGAGAGGAAAGTGATTGGTTCTCAGTGAATGTAGGTTTGCGGCAGGGGTGTGTGATGTCTCCATGGTTGTTTAATTTGTTTATGGATGGGGTTGTTAGGGAGGTAAATGCAAGAGTCTTGGAAAGAGGGGCAAGTATGAAGTCTGTTGGGGATGAGAGAGCTTGGGAAGTGAGTCAGTTGTTGTTCGCTGATGATACAGCGCTGGTGGCGGATTCATGTGAGAAACTGCAGAAGCTGGTGACTGAGTTTGGTAAAGTGTGTGGAAGAAGAAAGTTAAGAGTAAATGTGAATAAGAGCAAGGTTATTAGGTACAGTAGGGTTGAGGGTCAAGTCAATTGGGAGGTGAGTTTGAATGGTGAAAAACTGGAGGAAGTGAAGTGTTTTAGATATCTGGGAGTGGATCTGTCAGCGGATGGAACCATGGAAGCGGAAGTGGATCATAGGGTGGGGGAGGGGGCGAAAATTTTGGGAGCCTTGAAGAATGTGTGGAAGTCGAGAACATTATCCCGGAAAGCAAAAATGGGTATGTTTGAAGGAATAGTAGTTCCAACAATGTTGTATGGTTGCGAGGCGTGGGCTATGGATAGAGTTGTGCGCAGGAGGATGGATGTGCTGGAAATGAGATGTTTGAGGACAATGTGTGGTGTGAGGTGGTTTGATCGAGTAAGTAACGTAAGGGTAAGAGAGATGTGTGGAAATAAAAAGAGCGTGGTTGAGAGAGCAGAAGAGGGTGTTTTGAAATGGTTTGGGCACATGGAGAGAATGAGTGAGGAAAGATTGACCAAGAGGATATATGTGTCGGAGGTGGAGGGAACGAGGAGAAGAGGGAGACCAAATTGGAGGTGGAAAGATGGAGTGAAAAGGATTTTGTGTGATCGGGGCCTGAACATGCAGGAGGGTGAAAGGAGGGCAAGGAATAGAGTGAATTGGAGCGATGTGGTATACAGGGGTTGACGTGCTGTCAGTGGATTGAATCAAGGCATGTGAAGCGTCCGGGGTAAACCATGGAAAGCTGTGTAGGTATGTATATTTCCGTGTGTGGACGTGTGTATGTACATGTGTATGGGGGGGGTTGGGCCATTTCTTTCGTCTGTTTCCTTGCGCTACCTCGCAAACGCGGGAGACAGCGACAAAGTCTAAAAAAAAAAAAAAAAAAAAAAAAAAAAAAATCTTTATGACTTTCCATTTTTCCAGGGATAAATCTTATTTACCAAGTGTATAACCATTACAGCATTCTATCTAGGTCTCTATGCTTTATTTCACCATTGAGTTACTTCACACTTCATAATTTTGGCATCATGAGCAAACATATTCACCGGCTCAATTTTGTTTCTTCAGGCAAATAATTCAAATACGTCAGAAACAACAGTAGTGCTGCACTGAACCCTTAGGGATCCCATCTGGCACCCTTCCCACCTAGACTGCTATTAATACATTAATGTAGCCCTTCTCTTACACAAACCTGGTCGTTTAGCTTCAGTCTTTTGTGTTTGATGGTACCAGAGGCCTTCTGGCAGTCAAAAAATATTTGATCCACCTATCCATCACTTTTCCGTATGATGATGCTTACTTTTTGTCAGATAGAGTCATCACATAAAGCCTTACTTTCCTTAATTTGTTAGGCCTCACCTATCTCCAACTGTTACTTTCAGTCCATTATGTTGCTGCTGCTCTCCCACTGTTATACAGGTAATGCTCCCACGAGCTCTCTGCATTTGTTCCTGCCACCAAGACTTGGACACATGATATGCATCTGGCTGCTGGTTCTTATAGTTCCACTGTGGAGAATAGCCAAGCTAGGACTGACAGATATGATATTTCCCTTCCTCAAACAGCAAAGCTATATTATTCCTTTCATTCTTTTCTCTTTCCCTATTTCTATTACCTTTCTACTTTCAAGAGGCATGTTTACTAATATCTGAGGAGTTCTGACTAATATCTTCTTTCTTTTTCTTATATCCTATTTTCTTTTCATATGAGATGGCCATGACTAGAGCATGTTTTGTTCATTTCATGTCAGTCACACCCAAAAACAGCAGATTATTTCTAAATCCATGTAGTCACTCTTCTAAGTAGCTTCTGACATTTCCTCATTCCCTTCGATAATATCAAGCATGCAATGTTTGCTAGAAATGCTAACAAATGTCTTCACTGTTACCTTTTTCATACAGTGGTAACTCACTAGCTCTTTTCTATTTTCTATAAACTCTTCTTTGAACACAAATACTAAGGTGGAATCTGGTCCTCTAACATGCATCATTTGTTCACTCTCAACAAAATAACTTCTACCCACAAACAGAATCTCCCTTTTATTCCTGCATGAAAATCTAGCTCTCCTACAAACCTCCTGTATGTTACAGTCAAACATCTGAGAGTCCTGGAATGCACAGCCAAACAATCCATCTCGCTCGTCTAAAACCAAGCCTACAATCTCTTACAAATCACTGAGATTTGTCATGCAGGAGCATCTGTCACTGAATCCATACTGTGTCTGAAGTTTCCCCTTTACAAGAATAATCCCTTTGCCTCCTGATTATCTTTTCCAGCATTTTACAAACAATACTTGTTTGAGAGACTGGTCAGTAGGTCAGTGCAATTCACTGATCTCCTTTCTTAAAAACAAGACAGATATTTGTCCTTTTCCACTACCTTGGCACATACTCTAACAGCTACTCTTTGAATAACATTTCAGGAAAACTAAAAAGTATCTGGAAACTTCTTCAGCATTATGAAGAGCCTTCATCAGGATCATGTGTCTTATATCAGTTGAACCCCTTTAGGAGTCTCCTCATGTCTTTTCTAAGAATCTCAATGCTTTCTAAGTCCTTTTTTCCATTCCATCACTCTGATGTTGGAGCTAGTGTCCTCCTCTAAGAATACTTATGAATTTATCCTTGTATATTTTTCATTGTTTTTTACAGCTTTTGCCTCTCAATCCCTTAGCCTGAAGAGCATCTCTATGAATGGAAATGGTGAAGATCTTGTGGAATTATGTGCTGAAAAAAGACATGTGACTGGGAATACCTGGTTTGAAAAAGATATTTTCTTATTATTTCTTATCATACTTAATCGTTGTTTCTCAAGTCAGCGAGGTAGTGCCAGGAAACGGATGAAAAATGGCCCATCCACTCACATATCCATATATATATACATAAACACCCATACATGCACATATACATACACAAACATATACATATATATTTTTTTTTTTGCTTTGTCGCTGTCTCCAGCGTTTGCGAGATAGCGCAAGGAAACAGACGAAAGAAATGGCCCAACCCACCCCCATACACATGTATATACATACGTCCACACACGCAAATATACATACCTACACAGCTTTCCATGGTTTACCCCAGACGCTTCACATGCCCTGATTCAATCCACTGACAGCACGTCAACCCCAGTATACCACATCGATCCAATTCACTCTATTCCTTGCCCTCCTTTCACCCTCCTGCATGTTCAGGCCCCGATCACACAAAATCTTTTTCACTCCATCTTTCCACCTCCAATTTGGTCTCCTACTTCTCCTCATTCCCTCCACCTCCGACACATATATCCTCTTGGTCAATCTTTCCTCACTCATTCTCTCCATGTGCCCAAACCATTTCAAAACACCCTCTTCTGCTCTCTCAACCACACTCTTTTTATTTCCACACATCTCTCTTACCCTTACGTTACTTACTCGATCAAACCACCTCACACCACACATTGTCCTCAAACATCTCATTTCCAGCACATCCATCCTCCTGCGCACAACTCTATCCATAGCCCACGCCTCGCAACCATACAACATTGTTGGAACCACTATTCCTTCAAACATACCCATTTTTGCTTTCTGAAATAATGTTCTCGACTTCCACACACTCTTCAAGGCTCCCAGGATTTTCGCCCCCTCCCCCACCCTATGATCCACTTCCGCTTCCATGGTTCCATCCGCTGCCAGATCCACTCCCAGATATCTAAAACACTTTACTTCCTCCAGTTTTTCTCCATCCAAACTTACCTCCCAATTGACTTGACCCTCAACCCTACTGTACCTAATAACCTTGCTCTTATTCACATTTACTCTTAACTTTCTTCTTTCACACACTTTACCAAACTCAGTCACCAGCTTCTGCAGTTTCTCACATGAATCAGCCACCAGCACTGTATCATCAGCGAACAACAACTGACTCACTTCCCAAGCTCTCTCATCCACAACAGACTTCATACTTGCCCCTCTTTCCAAAACTCTTGCATTCACCTCCCTAACAACCCCATCCATAAACAAATTAAACAACCATGGAGACATCACACACCCCTGCCGCAAACCTACATTCACTGAGAACCAATCACTTTCCTCTCTTCCTACACGTACACATGCCTTACTTCCTCGATACATATATACAAGTACATATTCATACTTGCTTGCCTTCATCCATTCCTGGCGCTACCCCTGCCCCACAGGAAACAGCTTCACCACCACCTGCTTCAGCAAGGTAGCGCCAGAAAAACAGACAAAAAAGGCCACATTTGTTCTCACTCAGTCTCTAGCTGTCATGTGTAATGCACTGAAAAAGAGAGATATGCACAAGTATACGTATGTAAGTAGGAGACATTAATTAATAAGTGTGTAAAAGAGAGACTTTAGATGTAAATGTGCTGAGAGGGGCAGCTGATGGGATGTCTGATCACAATCTTGTTGAGGCAAGATGAAGATTTGTAGATGTTTCAAAAAAGAGGAGACAATGTCAGAGAGAAGAGAGTGGTGAGAGTAAGTGAGCTTAGGAAGGAGACTTGCATGAAGAAATACCAGTAGAGACTGAGTGCAGAATGGCAAAAGGTGGGAGCAAATGAAGTTAGAAGAATGGGAGGTACTGAGAGAAGCAGTGATGGCATGTGCAAGAGATGCATGTGGGATGAGAAAGGTGGAAGGTGGTCAGATTAGAAATGGTAGTGACTGGTGGGAGGAAGAAGTAAAGTTACTAGTGAAAGAGACAAGAGAAGCATTTAGGTGTTATTTACAAGGAAGGAGTAAGAATGATTGGGTGATGAATAAGAGAAAGCAAAAGAAGGTCAAGAGGAAGTTGCAGGGGTTCAAAAAGAGGGGAACTGAGAGTTGGAGGGAGAGAGTATCATTAAACTTTAGGGAGAATATAAGGATGTTTTGGAAGGAGGAAAATACTGTGTGAATGACAAGAGAACAAATGGGAACACTGGCGAGGGGGCATAAGGGGAAGTGATAACTGGTAGTGATGGAGTGAGGAGACGTAGTATTTTCAAAGATTGTTAGATATGCTGGATGACAGAGTGGCAGATTTAGGGTGTTTTGGTAGTGGTGGTATGCAAAGAGAGAGAAAGAGAGAGTCATGGAGAATAGTCTGGTGAAGAGAGAAGAGGAGGTGAAAGCCTTGCAGATGAAATAAGGCAAGGTGGCAGGAGTCAGTATTGCAGCTGAACTTATCAACACAGGGGGTGACTGTGCTGTTGATTGGTTGGTAAGGATATTCAGTGAATGTATGGATCTTGGTGCACTGCATAAGGATTGACAGAATGATCATGATGAAATGCGTGAGGATTGGCAGAATGCATGTGTAGTGCCACTATATAAAAGTGAAGGGGATAAAGGGGAATGTTCAAACGACAGAGGTATATGTTTGTTTAGTAAACTTTGTAAATTTCATGGGAGGGTACTGATAGAGAAGGTGAAGATAAGTATAGAGCATCAGATTGGGGAGGAGCAGTGTGATTTCAGAAATGGTAGAGAATGTGTGGATCTGGTGTCTGCTCTGAAGAATGTGTGTGAGAAATACTTAACAGATGGATTTGCATGTGGCATTTATGGATCTGGAAAAAGCATATAATAGGGTTGATAGATATGCTTTGTGGAAGGTCTTAAGAATATATGGCACAGGAAGTAATCTGCTACAAGCAGTGAGAGGTTTTTATCAAGGGTGTAAATTGTGTGTATGAGTAGAAAGAGAGGAGGCTGGATGGTTCCCAGTGAATGCTGGTCTGTGTGTGGAAAGAGAGGATGTTATTTCCAAGAGCAAAAATGGGTGTGTTTGAAGGAATAGTAGTTCCAACAACATCATATGGTTGTGAGACATGGGTTATAGACAGGGTTGCATGAAGTAGGGTGGCTGTGGTGATAATGAAATGTTCAATGAAAATATGTGGTGAGGTGTTAATCGAGTAAGTAATGAAAGGGTAAGAGATGCATGGAAATAAAAAGAGTGTGGCTAAGAACGCAGAAGAGGGTGTGTGGAAATGGTTTGGACATATGGAGAGAATGAGTGAGGAAAGATTGACAAAGAGGATATATGAGTCAGAGGTGGAGGGAACAAGAAGAGGGAGACCAAATTGGAAGTGGAAGGATGGAGTGAAAAAGATTTTGAGCGATCTGGGCCTGAACAAGCAGGACAGTGAAAGGCATACACAGGATAGAGTGAATTGGAATGATGTGGAATGCTGGTGTTGATGTGCTGTCAATGGATTGAACAAGGGCATGTGAAGCATCTAAGGTGAACCATGGAAAAATCTATGGGGCCTGGATGTGGATAGGGAGCTATGGTTTCCGTGCATTACGCATGACAGCTCACGTATGGATATGAGCAGTTGTGACCTTTCTTCATCAATTTCCTAGTGCTACCTTTCTGATGCAGGGTGTGGTGATCAGGTGCGTGGGAGAAGAAAGGAATGTATATGTTATCTTTTTTCTTTCCCTTCATGCTTTTGAGCGATCAGGGCCTGAACATGCAAGAGGGTGAAAGGTGTGTACAGAATAGAGTGAACTGGAATGACGTGGTTTACTCAGCTCAATGTCTCATCAACAGACTGAACCAGAGCATGTGAAATGTCTGGGGTCATGGAAAAGTCTATGGGGCCTGGATGTGAATAGGAAGCTGTGGTTTTGGAGCATTACACGCAATAGCTTGCATTTGGATGTGAGCAGATGTGGCCTTTCTTTATCTGGTTCCTGGTGCTACCTTGATGTAAATGGAGGTCAAGTATGAAAAAAACAAATCTTACACATCATCATGTAACTCAGAACAAATCCTCATCAGCATATCTAAACTTTTGATTTTGATTTAAATTATTTTTTTACTTCTGAATAATAAGTAAATCATATATTACATCCCCTCAATTTTGCACTAATCAATCTAATGTTCTATACTAATTGACTGACCCTAATTAACTAACTTATGATTCATTTTGTCCACCTCCTCACTAAACACTGTGAGACAAGTCCTGTGTGTCATCAGCAGAAGATGAGTGATTTACCCACTTTTCAACAAATGGCTCTGCAGACGCACTTGGAGGGTCCACCACTGTATCACACAGTTTTCTGTTCCAAGCTGCTTAGGATGCATTCTCTATCACTGAATTACTTCACCACTTTTATAACATGCATCAGCCACTGAAGCCTGCCAAGCACTGAGCTGGCTGGCCAGACAGTGGTACCGATTGGAGAAGCATTGGTCTGTGTTCCAAGCAGCTGTTCTCGTACCTGTACCTACTGTTACTACTCCTGTTTTAGTTTTCTCTGTAATTTTACAGTACAGGTAAATTTTTTCACAGTCATAAAACCATCAATTGTATCACACAGTCGTTAAATGTCTCACACGTTCTTTGGTATCTCATTAGGTAGACTCTGACCCCGTAATCCAGTTTTCCTCAATGACTGTATTACAATTCATTGTCTTCTTGAATTTGTACAAGCATTCTTGGTTCCTATCTTGCATTAAACAGAGAAGTCATCTATAATGATCCTTTTCTTCCATACTTGATCACCATTTTCCATGTCAGCAAGATAGTTCAAGGAACAGATGAAGAAAGGCTGCATTTGCTCACAAACGTTTCCTAGCTGTCATGTGCAATGTATCAAAATCACAGCCCCCCTATCCAAAATTAGGCCGTACAGACCTTTCAATGGTTTCCCCCAGCTGCTTCGCATGCCATGGTTCAGCCGATGACAGCATGTCAACCCTTGTATAACTCATTGTTCCGATTCATTCTACCCATGCATGCCTTTCACCCTCCTGAATGTTCAGGCCCTGATCAGTGAAAATCTTTTTCACTCAATCCTTCCATCTTCAACTTTTCCCCTCCACTTCTGACACATATATCCTCTCTGTCAACCTCTCTTCACTCATTCTATCCATAAGTCCAAATGATTTCAGCACACCTTCTTCAGCTCTCAACCACACTCTTTTACTGCCATACCTCTCTCTTAGCCTTTTATGACTTAATCAAAATTGTTCTTCAATAAATAGCACAATTATGAGCAAAAATAAACTAATAAGTGGCCTAAAGCATATATGTATGCCAAACCATAATATAGGTGTTATCTGCAACCCACATTTGTAACACACCTATGAAGCTATAAAATCAACTCTACTGAGAGATAAGGCTCATCTGCTAAATCACCAAAGAAAACTGGTGTAGTATGTCTATCAATACAGGCACATACATGTTGGCTGTTTCAATAATGCACAGATGTTTAGAAGTCATGGCATAAATATGAACATCACAGTCACATGGAATAAAGGTTTATTCAGATACATGTGAAAGTCACTGTGAAAGGGTTAAATATTCATAATGATACTGGTTGAGCTCTTGTTAGTACAAGAACACCACTGATTTTCCGGCACTCTTGGTTCCACAGCCTTGTCAAATTAACCATTTAGCTGGACCAACCATGGTCACGTAATGATAATTCATCAATACACCTGTAACCCACTAATTATACATCTCCCATTTGTCTAAAGTATACCATGGACTGCTAGAAATTTAAATTAAACAAATATCAAATGTTTAAGCACCCTAAAATGGTAAGTCTGTCCTTAGATTGTTTAAATCCAATGGCGCATCTAGGGTATGGCAGGTAGGGCAGGTGCCCTGGGCGCCACCTGAAGGGGGGCGCCTGTGGCATAATGGCGTCCTGGATCCAGACAATGATTCGGATCTTACAGATTTAGATTTCTTGACCATGAAAACATATCTTTGGCATTTGGAATCACATTGATATCATTATTATTTTGATATCATTCACAAAAATTGATATTTCTGTAATGGCATCCTGGATTCAGACAATGACTTGAATCACTCCCAAAATCTAATCAACTGGTCCTTGTGTCATTTCTGACTTTCCCTGAAAATTTCATCAAAATCTGTTCATAACATTTGTTGGAAGTTGCTCACAGACAAACAAACAAACGCCAGTAAAAACAATCTCCTTGGTGAAGGTAATGAAAATAAAAAATATTGGTGCTATATGTTTAGATGGGCGCAATATCAGTGCTTGCCATAGGCGCTATTTCCCCTGGATGCACCCCTGTTTGAATCCTGTGGGGTTTCCTTTGTCTTCTGTTCTTAGTGTTTTCCTAGGTGTGCATTGCCAGAATAATGCAATTTCATATGCATTATACACCTGCTCAGGATGGAGGTGCTCGTCAGCTACAAGTTTCGCAAATTCGTCAATATAGCAGCTCCTTCATGGTTTGCAGACCGCTTTTCTCTGCACACTTTATTCATGGAAATTCCATGGCGCTTCTTGAATCTTTGAAGCCATCCTTCACTATAGTCATGCTCATGTTGTAATTTAAGTTCTTTATGGAACAACTTAGCCTCGTCCATTATCATGCTACCTGATAAGTCCACTCCATCACTCTGATGCTGTCGAAACGATTCCATCATCACTCGATCATGCCCAGTACTCTTACCATCTTTCACAGTTTTTGTAACTGTCATTTGCTTCTTTATATCATAAACAGTATATACTATAGATGTCACACAGCTTATGCACCAAAACCCCATAGTCCATTTTTTCCAACAGCTCTGCTTTATCTTGAATCGATATGGACTGGTGTTTATGTCTGATACCACGACTGACACTCTCACAAGTTTTAAAAGCCATAGCTAGGGTTAAATTTAAGCAAAATAAGCTAAGAGTCTCACAGAATTGCGGTATCACCACCTACAAGTAGTGTGTAAAGAATGTAAATAAGCACGCTACACACAACGCCATCTGTGGCCACCCAGTAAACTAGTCTGGTGGCCGCGGTAATTTCAAGTTCTCTCATGTAATTTTGTCCGGCCTAAAGGAGGTGCCGAACCATCAGTTGCCGGAAAATTGGTGGTGTACCTGTAATTCCTTGGTTGAGTATTAAATGCTGCTGCGGGCTGATGTGTGCCCTCTTTTTGTGGACCTGTTTATTAATCATAATCCTCCACAATTCATGGGTATTATGGTCCAAACTGAGCAAAGTTTAACTCTAAGTCCAACAGAGAATGAGAAAATGCTAAGGCTTTGCCAAAGCTAGACAGTTCACTTGAAGAATGCTTTATATTTGTTAAAAGTTTTCATTCCAGTACAAGCTGTACAGGAAACAACTGGGCATATAAGACTGAAAGTTACAATGAGATACGTGTGACTCTTCTGGTTTATGCACACGACCACAAAACATTTCTTCATATGTGTTCTTACACACCTTTATGATGGCAATCAATTGCTGGCCAAGTAAAGCAGGATTATGAGAATATTCCCTTTATCTGCTTTGTTTTCATTAAACATCAACTGCTAAATACCAATGTTTACTCATATTTGATGTGATGATCATAATCAATTTCTGAATTATGAGAACACTCCATAAGACATTTCATCAAGTAAAGTCCTGGAAAAAGGTATAAGCAATTTTTTCTACTACTCACTGTTAGCCTCAGAAAAAGTGAAAAGGACTCCCACAATAAAAAGGCAGAGAATCACATGAAAATTAAAACTTAACTAATATGCATTTTCTGATTTCTACAGTCATAAGCAATAAAGAATATGACATCAAGCTTCAAGAACGTTCATAAGAATGCAAACAGTTCCATTTTTATAACCAAGTTCACTTTTGATGGCTTTTAGTAGAAACTACAGCTTAGTCACCTTATAAAATTACTAATACACATATTAACAAACAGGAACTATGAATTAAAATTAGTATATTACCTGGAGGCTGATTATTGTTGTTGGAGACTGTTGTGTTTGCCATGTTATTGTCTAAAGACATTGACAGTGTCCTCTCCAGATTAGATGGTAAGTCATTTAATCGCAACGATAACTGCCGCTTGAATGGTGACTGAAAAAGATAACAGAAGTAAGTCAATGTATAGCACATCACCTAAAAAAAATACATTCTACGAACCAAATATTCCTATAAAGCAAACTTCAAAGGTGGAGCATCTTTCAGAAATAGTTTAGCAACCAAAACTGCTACAAAGCGAGCACTAATACAGTACCACAGAAAGATATATAAAGGATGAGGCAGTGCATTTACATATCACAACCGCTAATTGATAATGGATTTGCATGAGACAACAAACAGAACTGAAACATTCTATATAAATTATCCTCTGACCACTTAACCATCCTGATTATGCTTCAGCTACAGCATCGGTTCAATACAACCACAAATGAAAAAATATATATACTACAGGTCAACCTTCACACAGTAAACTGAAATAAAGTCCCAAAACTTTATTATATATGATTTCTCATCCTTAGATCTTGCAGTCTCACCCATCATCAACACCTCCAACCAAGTCAGCAAAAAGCACATACCACAAGGGCACATTAAGAAATACAACCTAAGTTTCTCCTTATGTTACACGCCTCATTCAGCAAAGAAACCAACTCAGACACAACCATCAATAGAAATCAGAGAACAAGTCTACACTAAACAACAACACTACTAATCTAATCACTTAAAGATATACTGAAGTCTGGAACTCCTTCCTCAACACAATGAAGCACAAGACCCACAGCAACTAACCATCCTTCTCACACTTAACTCCCCCTTCTCCTACCACCCCATCTCCCTTATATCCTCAGTATCCAAACTCTGTAAAAAAAAACTGGTTCACAGCATAATCAAACCAAGCACCCAACTCTCACCCACACAGCATGGCTTCAGACCTAAATGTTCTATCGTCACACTACACACTGACCTCAAACAACATAGATAGATTCAACCAACCATAACCCCACTCATACATAATACGAGTGATAAAATACATCAACAAAGCCCTTGACACAATCTCCTCACACATCCACACACAAAAAATACTTGACACAATGACAAACAATGGCTGGCCAATTTCACAGCCACTGAGCCAAAGTAGCCCATGATGGCTTGACCTCCAAACGCTTAAACTCCCATTACCTGAGGCAAGCCTTAACATGAAGGTCCTTTCACATGCAGGTGACCTCACAATAACATCCCAACATCCTGATACCACAGTAGCAACATTAAAGATACATAATTACATCACACATATGGAACAATGGTTCACCAAGAGCAAAATATCTGCATTTTCACAGAAGTTTTCAATCATTCTTTTAACCCTAAACAGACATGAATTCAGCTCACACACCCCAGTCACCTTGAATGGGCAATTACTTCCACTGAACTAAACACCAACCATTCTAAGCATCTCATATGATATACACATGACATTCACTCTTACATAAATAACAACGACACAGAGGCAAAACAAAAACTAAATAGCCTTAAAACACTAACTGGTATCAGATTCTAAAAAGAAAAAGAAGCCCTCAACACAAAAAATTTATCTGCAAATATAACAAAGCAGCAAACCTCACAAAAATAATGCACTGAGTAAAATCACTGGTTACCTATCAACCACAAACAAAATACCCTTAAAAGGAAATAAAGATTCTTCATCTCACCAAACTTAGCACTCAACTCCATGCACTAGACCCTTCCTATCCAAACCACAATATAACTTATCACCAATCCCTAAGTAGAAAAAAAAATCTACCTCTGCCTCACACTTCAAGGGCTTCTACTCAAAGATCTCTCCACCCACAAGTATAACAATGACAAAACATACACATCAAACTAACCCGACAAGCACTAAACTTCCAACCTCCCAACGCTGTCTAAAACTCCAACCCACCATACATACAACCATCAGAAGCCTTACAGCCCAAACAAACATAAGTCACACCCTCCCATCTATGCTGCAGATTGCACCCATCACTACAGCACTACAAACACCACTTCAACATAACACAAGACCCTTCATAGCCATGATGCAAATATCATAAAGAAATACCAAACAACAGCTACTCAACTGCTCTGCACTCTCTACACAGAAACGCACAATGTCACAACACTTTATGATCTATGGTCCTGATCCTGACCAGGTGGATCTGGCCAGCTTCCTGAGAGCAGCAGGATCCTCTATCTATCTTTCTATCTATCAATTTATCTATATCTATGACGCCCATTCCCCCTGGGAATTCCCATCAATGGGGTGGCCACAGCAAGAGAGCCTTCACTTATCCCTGTCCTTACATACCTCCCTCACAAACACCATTACATGCATTCTCCATTATTTCTCTTCCTCCAGTATACTTCCACTCTACTTTCCCAATGTCAAAGGTGGTGACATTAAAGGGGTTGGTGCGAGAGGAAGACCACCTATGACATGGGCAACTAGGGTGGAAGAATGCATGGAATGGTGTATGCAAGGGAGGCATGAAAGGACAGGGATAAAAGGAGACTCTTCTGCCATGACCACCCCTTGATAGGAGTTCTGGGAGGTAATGGACATTAGAGATATAGAGAGATAAATAGATAGAGAAACAGGTAGTCTTTCTCTCATACCAACCCCTTTAATCATACTATCATACACTCTCCTTGTAAACTCCCCAACTTGCATTCTTTTCACATGCCCACAACCCTTCAAAGTATCATGTCTTACCTATCTTACCCCTCCACAATTCCTTATCTTTGCATTGACTGCCATACCAAATCACTCATACACATCCTCATTTCTTTCTTCATTCAGTCTAGTCATACCACATGCTCCCTTTAAATAACTCATTTCCAGTCTGAATTCATGACCTCTGTGACTCATTCCACGTCAATGTTTTGGCTGCACAGGTCAGGGTTGTGAGGCCTGTGCTATTTCTTAATCTTTTCTTCACTTCCATATAGACACCTCCACTCTTCATTAGTCTTTTAAGGGACCCAATGACTCTTCTACCCTGTACAATTCTCTTTATTATCTCTCTTCCATATCCCCAAACCTACCTAAGATAGCTCCTAAATACTTACATTTTCTCACCTTTTCTAGTCTTTCTCCTCAATATCTATTACACTGTTTGTAAAGTTTCTTCTTTTGCTCTACAGATTTGCAAAACCATCACTTTCACTCTGTATCCTTTCAAACACCATTACTTTACATTTACTTTCATTTACCTTCAATTACCTTTATTTACATACATCATACAACATACTTACAACCTTTTGCAACTCCTCTTCACTCTCAGCAAACAACACAGTATCATCTGCAAACAGGCTTGTCACCAGCCACCATACCTCAACACCAACCTCCATCTCTGCATCTCCTTTCCTAGTTTTGTTTCCATCTCTCTTATCACTCCATCCATGTATATCTTAATAAGTCACAGTGACATCACACAACCCTGCCTTACACCCACATGTATACTGAAACCTTCACTCAGCTCTCCATTCCACAACCCTGCCTCACACCCACATGTATACTGAAACCTTCACTCAGCTCTCCATTCACTCTTCCACATGTATTTGCTGCTCTATAGAAGGCTAGTGATGGTGTGAGGAGGAATTGGAGTATTTGAAGGATTGTTACATGTGTTTACTGACAGAGTGGCAGATGAAGGGTGATGTGGTCAGGGTGGTATGTGACGTGAGAGAATCAGGGAGAATGGTTTGGTGAAGAGAGAAAAGGCTGAGGATGAAATGCAGCAAGGTGGCAGGAGTGGATTGAATTTCAGTGGAATTTATTAAGAAAGGGGGTGATTGTGTTGCTGACTGGTTGGTAAGGATATCCAATGTATGTATGGATCATGGTGAAGTGCCTAAGGATTGGCAGAATGCATGCATAGTGCCATTGTATAAAGGCGAAGGGAATAGAGGTGAGTGTTCAAACTACAGAGGAATAAGTTTGTTGAGAATACCTGGTAAATCATGTGGGAGGGCATTAATTGAGAGGGTGAAGGCATGTACACAGCATCATACTGGGGAGGAGCAGTGAAGTTTCAGAAGTTGCAGATGATGTGTGGATCAGGTGTTTGCTTTGAAGAATGTGTAAGTAATCCTTAAAAAATACAGACGGATCTGTATGTGGCATTTATGGATATGGAAAAGATATATGATAGGGTTTATAGAGATGCTTTGTGGAAGGTCTTAAGAATGTATAGTGTTGGAAGTAAGCTGCCAGAAGAAGAGAAGTTTTTTCAAGGGTGAAAGGTGAGTGTATGAGCAGGAAGAGAGGAGAATGAATGGTTCCCAGTGAAGGTCGGTCTGTGGCAAGGGTGTGTGATGTCACCATGTTTGGAATGAGCATTGTGAGACAGACTTTCATCAATTAAAGCCATATTTTGTAACAGTCCTATTTTGCAGGCTCCTGATTTTGATCAGCCATTCAAGCTAGCTGTAGATGCCAGTAATGTAGGGGCTGGTGCTGTCCTCTTGCAGGAGGATGCAGAGAAGGTTGTACACCCTGTCAGTTATTTTAGTTGTTATTTTAGTAAGAAATTCAATCAACCCCAAAGGAATTATTCCACCAGTGAGAAGGAACTTTTGCCTTTGATACTTGCTTTACAGCACTTTCTTGTATACTTGTGCCCTTCAGGCAATCCTATCAGGGCGTATACTGACCACCACCCCCTTAAATGTGTTAATAAGTTCTGGGATAAGAATCAGAGGTTAATTAGGTAGGCTGTGTTCCTTTAAGAGTAAAATTCAGGGATTCAACATACTCTCGGTGCACATAATGTGCTGGCAGATTGTTTATCCTGCTTTTAAGATAAGAAAATTCCTCTTCCAGGAATTTTCTCCTTTAAGGATACAGTTGTTACAAATCTATGTGTTCTGTGTTCATGTAGATAATGCATGTTATAGGTAGGCTACGTGGTGACCCAGGGTCTCAATAGAATCTTCAGCCACTCCCACACTGCCTGGAATTTCACATCCCCCACAGCAAATGGTCACTCAAGTCATGCTTGTCACATAGGCCAGTTCATTTTCCCTTACCTGTGGTGCCAACCCGGCCTGGGATCAGCCATGCGGTCATGCCTGGGAAAGGCTGCCTCTCATCATCGTTTCATCAGCAAGATTCAGGACCAGACCTTAAGCGGTATGAGGGCCGGACCATAGGCCTCCAGCCAATCACAATCAGGATGAAGGCATGACAATCAGTCTTTGACCAATCAAGAGTAATTGGATGTGGTCATTCCTCTCAACCACAGTTGAGATGAGGCAGGTCATGGTGGAGCTGGTTGCTCCTGGCTGGCTGTCCCTTCAATAAAAGCCCCTGAAGGCAGCTTGGCTGTGATTCCTTCAGCCATCACATGCCCTACAGGTAATGGGGGTTTCCATTTGCCTTAACCTGTTGCCACTTCGGTCACTCTGACCATTACAATCAGTGTGTGATGAGACGCTACACTAAGTTATACAATGTTAGACTGTATTGTTTCGGGTCCAAGTGTAACAAGATTTTGCAAATTATCATAGAATTGCTCACCTATAACGTTTCTTTTGCGTCATGTTTCTATAGTCAAGTAATAATAAAGGAAAGAGATATATCCTTAAATTGAAATCTTACCTGGAATGTTAGGTGTTAATGTAAATATCTGTGCCCGATTAATGTGCTTCTGTTATCTTGTATTCAATATTTCTTGTTATATATGTAGTTTTAACCCTGGTGTTTAATTTCATCCCATAACAAGTAGTAGTTAAGTGAGAGGGAGATGGAGTGAGTATTTTGAGGATTTATTGAATGAGTTTGATGATAGAGTGGCAGATATAGGGTGTTTTGGTGAAGGTGGTGTGCTAAGCAAGAGGGTCAGGGAGAATGATTTGGTAAACAGAGAAGAGGTAGTGAAAGCTTTGTGGAAGATGAAAGCTGGCAAGGCGGCAGGTCTGGATTGTATTGCCGTGGAATCTATCAAAAAAGGGGGTGATTATGTTGTTGACTGGTTGGTGAGGATATTCAATGCATGTATGGTTCATGGTGAAGTGCCTGAGGATTGGCAGAATGCATGTATAGTGCCATTGTACAAAGGCAAAGGGGATAAAGGTGAGTGTTCAAATTACAGAGGTAAAAGTTTGTTGAGTATTCCTGGGAAATTACATGGGAGGGTATTGATCGAAAGGGTCAAGGCATGTACAGAGCACCAGATTGAGGAAGAGCAATGTGGTTTCAGAAGTGGTAGAGGATGTGTGGATTAGGTGTTTGCTTTGAAGAATGTATGTGAGAAATATTTAGAAAAGCAAATGGATTTGTATGTAGCATTAATGGATCTGGAGAAGGCATATGACTGAGTTGATAGAGATGCTCTGTGGAAGGTATCAAGAGTATATGGCGTGGGAGGTAAGTTGCTAAAAGCAGTGAAAAGTTTTTATCCAAGATGTAAGGCATTGTACGAGTAGGAAGAGAGGAAAGTGACTGGTTTGTGGTGAATGTCTGTTTGCAGCAGGGGTGTGTGATGTCTCCATGGTTGTTCAATTTGCTTATGGATGAGGTTGTTAGGGAGTTGAATGCAAGTTTTGGAGAGAGGGACGAGCATGCAGTCTGTTGTGAATTAGAAGGCTTGGGAAGTGAGTCCGTTGTTGTTCGATGATGATACAGCACTGGTGTCCGATTCAGGTGAGAAACTGCAAAAGTTGGTGACTGAGTTTCGTAAAGTGTGTGAAAGAAGAAAGCTGAGAGTGAACGTAAATAAGAGCAAGGATGTTAGGTTCAGTAGGGTTGAGGGACAAGTCAATTGGGGAGGTAAGTTTGAATGGAGAAAAACTGGAGGAAGTGAAGTGTTTTAGATACCTGGGAGTGGATTGGCAGCGGATGGAAGCATGGAAGCGGAAGTGAGTCACAGGATGGGGGAGGGGGCAAAGGTTCTGGGAGCGTTGAAGAAGGTGTGGAAGGCGAGAACATTATCTCGGAGAGGAAAAATGGGCATATTATAAGGAATAGTGGTTCCAACAATGTTATATTGTTGTGAGGCATGGGTGACAGATAGGGTCATGCAGAGGAGGGTGGATGTGTTGGAAATGAGATGTTTGAGGACAATAAGTGGTGTGAGGTGGTTTAATCGAGTAAGTAATGAAAGGGTAAGAGAGATGTGTGGTAATAAAAAGAGTGTTCTGAAATGGTTTGGTCACATGCCACGTCAGTGAGGTGGCACAAGGAAACAGGCGAAAGAATGGCCCAACCCACCCACATATACAAGTATGGGCATAGATGCCCACACACGCACGTATACATACCTATATACTTCAACATATACATACATATACATACACTGACATATACATATATACACATGCACATATTCATACATGCTGCCTTTATCCATTCCTTCCATCGCCCCGCCACAAATTAAATGACATCCCTCCTCCCGCGTGTGTGTGAGGTAGTGCTATGAAAGGACAACAAAGGCCACATTTGTCCACACTCAGACTCTAGCTGTCATGTGTAATGCACCAAAACCACAGCTCCCTGAGGAGAAGGGAGAAAGAATAATTCCCACGCATTCCCCGCGTGTCGTAGAAGGCAACTAAAGGGGACAGGAGCGGAGGGCTAGCAACCCTCCCACCCTTGAATTTCAACTTTCTAAAAGGGGAACAGAACAATTTCACAGCTCCCTGGGGATAAGAATGAAAGAACACTTCACACGCAATCCCCACGTGTTGCAGAAGACGACTAAAGGGGACGAGAGCAGGGGGCTAGAAACCCTCCCCTCATTGTATTTCAACTTTCGAAAAAGGGAAACAGAAGAAGGAGTCATGTGGGGAGTGCTCATCCTCCTCGAAGGCTCAGATTGGGGTGTCTCAATTTGTGTGGATGTAACCAAGATGAGAAAAAAGGCGAGATAGGTAGTATGAGTGAATCGAAGCTCACGGGTAAAGGGAAAGAATGATTTGGGAATGTTTTGGGAGTAAGGTCAGCGATTGGTGAGAGGACAAGAGCAAAGGAAGGAGTAGCACTACTCCTGAAACAGGAGTTGTGGAAGTATGTGATAAAGTGTAAGAAAGTAAACTATAGACATCAGTGATATGGGTAAAACTGAAAGTGGAGGGAGAGAGATGGATGATTATTGGTGACTATAAACCTGGGTACAAGAAGATAGATCATGAGAGGCAAGTGTTTTGGGAGCAGCTGAGTGAGTGTGTTAGCAGTTGTGATGAACAAGACTGGGTAACAGTGATGGTTGATCTTAATGCAAAGGTGAGTCATATGGCAGTTGAGGGAATAATTGGTGTACATAAGGTGTTAAGTGTTGAAAATAAAAATGATGAAGAGCTTGCAGTTTTGTGTGCTGAAAAAGGACTGGTGATTGGGAATACCTGATTCAAAAAGAAAGGTATACATAAGTATAAGCATGTAAGTAGGAGAGAGAGCCAGAGAACATTATTGGATTACGTGTTAACTGATAAGCGCATGAAAGAGAGACTTTTGAATGTTAATGTGCTGAGAGGTGCAACTGGAGGGATGTCTGATCATTATCTGGTAGAGGCGAAGTTGAAGATTTGTAAAGGTTTTCAGAAAAGAAGAGAGAATGTTGAGGTGAAGAGAGTGGTGAGAGTAAGTGAGCTTGAAAAGGAGATTTGTGTGAGGAAGCACCAGGAGAGATTGAGTGCAGAATAGAAAAAGGTGAAAGCAAAGGACGTAACAGGAGAGGGGGAGGAATGGGATGTATTTAAGGAAGCAGTGATGGCTTGTGCAAAAGATGCTTGTGGCAAGAGAAGTGTGGGAGGTGGGCAGATGAGAAAGGGTAGTGAAGGGCGGAATGAAGAAGTAAAATTATTAATGAAGAGAAGAGAGAGGCATTTGGATGATTTTTGCAGGGAAATAGTGAAAATGACTGGGAGATTTATAAAAGAAAGAAGCAAGAGGTCAAGAGAAAGGTGCAAGAGGTGAAAAAGAGGGCAAATGAGAGTTGGGGTGAGTATCACTAAAGTCTAGGGAGAATAAAAAGAGGTTTTGGAAGGAGATAAATAAAGTGAGTAAGACAATAGAACAAATGGGAACATCAGTGAAGGGGGCTAATGGGGAGGTAATAACAAGTACTGGTGATGTGAGAAGGAGACTGAGTGAGTATTTTGAAGGTTTGTTGAATGTGTTAAGATGATAGAGTGGCAGATATAGGGTGTCTTGGTCGAGGTGGTGTGCAAAGTGAGAGGGTTAGGGATAATGGTTTGGTAAACAGAGATGAGGTAGTGAAAGATTTGCAGATGAAAGCCGGGAAGGTGACTGTGTTGTTGACTGGATGGTGAGGATATTCAATGTATGTATAAGTATGGCTCACAATGAAGTGCCTGAGGATTGGCGGGATGCATGATAGTGCCAATGTACAAAGCGAAGCGGATAAAGGTGAGTGTTAAAATTATAGAGGTATACATTTGTTTAGTATTCCTGGGAAATTATATGGGAGGGTAATGACAGAGAGGATGAAGGCATGTACAGAGCATCAGATTGGGGAAGAGCAGTGTGGTTTCAAAAGTGGTAGAGGATGTGTGGATCAGGTGCTTGCTTTGAAGAATGTATGTGAGAAAGTTTTAGAAAAACAAATGGATTTGTATGTAGCATTTATGGATCTGGAGAAGGAATATGACTGAGTTGATAGAGATGCTCTGTGGAAGGTCTTAAGAGTATATGGTGTAGGATGTAAATTGCTAGAGGCAGTGAAAAGTTTTTATCCAAGATGTAAGGCATGTGTACGAGTAGGATGAGAGGAAAGTGACTGGTTCCCAGTGAATGTTGGTTTGCAGCAGGGGTGTGTGATGTCTCCAAGTTTGTTTAATTTGTTCATGGATGGGGTTGTTAGAGAGGTGAATGCAAGAGTTTTGCAGAGAGGGGCAAGTATGCAGACTGTTGTGGATGAGAGGGCTTGGGAAGTGAGTCAGCTGTTGTTCGCTGATGATACAGTGCTGGTGGCTGATTCTCGTGAGAAACTGCAGAAGCTGGTGAGTGAGTTTGGCAAAGTGAGTGAAAGAGGAAAACTGAGAGTAAATATGAATAAGAGCAAGGTTATTACTTACAGGAAGGTTGAGGGACAAGTCAATTGGGAGGTTAGATTGAATGGAGAAAAACTGGAGGAAGTGAAGTGTTTTAGATATCTGGGAATGGATTTAGCAGTGGATGGAACCATGGAAGCAGAATTGAGTCACAGGGTGGGGGAGGGGGCAAAAGTTCTGGGAGCATTGAAGAATGTGTGGAAGGCGAGAATGTTATCTTGGAGAGCAAAAATGGGTATGTTTAAAAGAATAGTGGTTCTAACAACGTTATATGGTTGCGAGGCATGGGCTATAGATATGGTTGTGCGGAGGAGGGTGGATGTGTTGGCAATGAGATGTTTGAGGAAAATATGTGGTGTGAGGTGGTTTGATCGAGTAAGTAATGAAAGGGTAAGAGAGATGTGTGGTAATAAAAAGAGTGTGGTTGAGAGAGCAGAAGAGGGTGTATTGAAATGGTTTGGTCACAGAGAGAATGAGTGAAGAAAGATTGACAAAGAGGATATATGTGTCAGAGGTGGAGGGAATGAGAAGTAGGAGACCCAATTGGAGGTGGAAGGATGGAGTGATAAAGATTTTGAGCGATCGTGGCCTGAACATATAGGAGGGTGAAAGGCGTGCAAGGAATAGAGTGAATTGGAACAATGTGGCATACTGGGGTCAACATGCTGTCAATGGATTGAACTAGGGCATGTGAAGCATCTGGGGTAAACTATGGAAAGTTTTGTGGGGGCCTGAATGTGGAAAGGGAGCTGTGGTTTCGATGCATTACACATGACAGCTAGAGAGTGAGTGTGAACAAATGTAGCCTTTGTCATCTTTTCCTAGTGTTACCTCATGCGTGCACAGGGGGAGGGGGGCTGTCATTTCATGTGTGGCGGGGTGGTACCGAGAATGGATGATGGCAGCAAGTATGAGTATGTACATGTGTATATATGTACATATCTGTATATGTATTTATATGTGGAGGCGAAGGTGAAGATCTGCAGAGGTTTTCTGAAAAGAAGAGAGAATGTTGGGGTGAAGAGAGTAGTGGGAGTAAGTGAGCATGGGAAGGAGACATGTGAGGAAGTACCAGGAGAGACTGAATACAGAATAGAAAAAGGTGAGAACAAAGGACATAAGGGGAGTGGGGGAGCAATGGGATGTATTTAGGGAAGCAGTGATGGCTTGTGCAAAAGATGCTTGTGGCATGAGAAGCGTGGGAGGTGGGCAGATTAGAAAGGGTAGTGAGTGGTGGGATGAAGAAGTAAGATTATTAGTGAAAGAGAAGAGAGAGGCATTGGGACGATTTTTGCAGGGAAATAATGCAAATGAGTGGGAGATGTATAAATGAAAGAGGTAAGAGGTCAAGAGAAAGGTGCAAGAGGTGAAAAAGAGGGCAAGTGAGAGTTGGGGTGAAAGAGTATCATTAAATTTTAAGGAGGATAAAAAGATGTTTTGGAAGGAGGTAATTAAAGTGCGTAAGACAAGGGAACAAATGGGAACTTCAGTGAAGGGGGCTAATGGGGAGGTGAAAACAAGTAGTGGTGATGTGAGAAGGAGATGGAGTGAGTATTTTGAAGGTTTGTTGAATGTGTTTGATGATAGAGTGGCAGATATAGGGTGTTTTGGTTGAGGTGGTGTGCAAAGTGAGAGGGTTAGGGAAAATGATTTGGTAAACAGAGAAGAGGTAGTAAAAGTTTTGAGGAAGATGAAAGCCAGCAAGGCAGCGGGTTTGGATGCTATTTCAGTGGAATTTATTAAAAAAGGGGGTGACTGTATTGTTGACCGGTTGGTAAGGATATCTGATGTATGTATGATTCATGGTGAGGTGCCTGAGGATTGGCGGAATGCTTGCATAGTGCCATTGTACAAAGGCAAAGGGGATAAGAGTGAGTGCTCAAATTACAGAGGTATAAGTTTGTTGAGTATTCCTGGGAAATTATATGGGAGGGTACTGACTGAGAGGATGAAGGCATGTACAGAGCATCAGATTGGGGAAGAGCAGTGTGGTTTCAGAAGTGGTAAAGGATGTGTGGATCAGGTGTTTGCTTTGAAGAATGTATGTGAGAAATACTTAGAAAAGCAAATGGATTTGTATGTAGCATTCATGGATCTGGAGAAGGCATATGATAGAGTTGATAGAGATGCTCTGTGGAAGGTATTAAGGATATATGGTGTGGGAGGCAAGTTGTTAGAAGCAGTGAAAAGTTTTTATCGAGGATGTAAGGCATGTGTACGTGCAGGAAGAGAGGAAAGTGATTGGTTCTCTGTGAATGTAGGTTTGTGGCAGGGGTGTGTGATGTCTCCATGGTTGTTTACTTTGTTTATGGATGGGGTTGTTAGGGAGGTGAATGCAAGAGTTTTCGAAAGAGGGGCAAGTATGCAGTCTGTTGAGGATGAGAGAGCTTGGGAAGTGAGTCAGTTGTTCTTCGCTGATGATACAGCGCTGGTGGCTGATTCATGTGAGAGACTACAGAAGCTGGTGCCTGAGTTTGGTAAAGTGTGTGAAAGAAGAAAGTTGAGAGTAAATGTGAATAAGGGTAAGGTTATTAGGTACAATAGGGTTGAGGGTCAAGTCAATTGGGAGGTAAGTTTAAATGGAGAAAAACTGGAGGAAGTGAAGTGTTTCAGATATCTGAGAGTGGATTTGGCAGCGGATGGAACCATGGAAGTGGAAATGAATTATAGGGTGGAGGAGGGGGCGAAAATTCTGGGAGCCTTGCAGAATGTGTGGAAGTCGAGAACATTATCTCAGAAAGCAAAAATGGGTATGTTTGAAGGAATAATGGTTCCAACAATGTTGTATGGTTGCGAGGCGTGGGCTATGGATAGAGTTGTGCGCAGGAGGGTGGATGTGCTGGAAATGAGATGTCTGAGGACAATATGTGGTGTGAGGTGGTCTGATCAAGTAAGTAATAATAAGGTAAGCGAGATGTGTGGTAATAAAAAGAGTGTGGTTGCGAGAGCAGAAGAGGATGTTCTGAAATGATTTGGTCACATGGAGAGAATGAGTGAGGAAAGATTGACCAAGAGGATATATGTGTCAGAGGTGGAGGGAACGAGGAGAAGTGGGAGACCAAATTGGAGGTGGAAAGATGGTGTGAAAAAGATTTTGAGCGATCAGGGCCTGAACATGCAGGAGGGTGAAATGCATGCAAGGAATAGAGTGAATTGGAACGATGTGGTATACCGGGGTCGACGTGCTGTCAATGGATTGAACCAGGGCATGTGAAGCGTCTGAGGAAAACCATGGAAAGTTGTGTGGGGCCTGGATGTGGAAAGGGAGCTGTGGTTTCAGTGCATTATTACATAACAGCTAGAGGCTGAGTGTGAACGAATGGGGCCTTTGTTGTCTTTTCCTAGTGCTACCTCGCACACATGAGGGGGGGGTGTTGTTATTCCATGTGTGGCGGGGTGGTGATGGGAATGAATAAAGGCAGACAGTATGAATCATGTACATGGGTATATATGTATATGTCTGTGTGTGTATATATATGTATACATTGAGATGTATAGGTATGTATATTTGCGTGTGTGGATGTGTATGTATATACATGTGTATGTGGGTGGGTTGGGCCATTCTTTCATCTGTTTCCTTGCGCTACCTCGCTAATGCGGGAGACAGCGACAAAGCAAAATGAATAAATAAATGTTGAAATGTATAAGTATGTGTGGGTGTTTCTGTATATACATGTGTGTGTGGATGGGTTGGGCCATTCTTTCATCTGTTTCCTTGCGCTACCTTCCTAAATGTGTGTGGATGTAACCAAGATGAGAAAAAGGAGAGATAGGTAGTATGTTTGAGGAAAGGAATCTGGATGTTTTGCCTCTGAGTAAAATGAAGCTCAGCGGTAAAGGGGAAGAGTGGTTTGGGAATGTCTTGGGAGTAAAGTCAAGGGTTAGTGAGAGGACAAGAGCAAGGGAAGGAGTAGCACTACTCCTGAAACAGGAGTGGTGGGAGTATGTGACAGAGTGTAAGAAAGTAAACTCTAGATTGATATTGATAAAACTGAAAGTGGATGGAGTGAGATGGGTGATTATTGGTGCATATGCACCTGGGCATGAGAAGAAAGATCATGAGAGGCAAGTGTTTTGGGAGCAGCTGAGTAAGTGTGTTAGTAGTTTTGATGTATGAGACTGGGTTATAGTGATGGGTGATTTGAATGCAAAGGTGAGTAATATGGCAGTTGAGGGAATAATTAGTGCACATGGGGTGTTCAATATTGTAAATGGAAATGGTGAAGAACTTGTAGATCTATGTGCTGAAAAAGGACTGGTGATTGGGAATATTTGGTTTAAAAAGAGAGATATACATAAGTATACATATGTAAGTAGGAAAGATGGCCAGAGAGCGTTATTGGATTACGTGTTAATTGATAGGTGCGCGAAAGAGAGACTTTTGGATGTTAATGTGCTGAGAGGTGCAACTGGAGGGATGTCTGATCATTATCTTGTGGAGGCGAAGGTGAAGATTTGTAGAGATTTTCAGAAAAGAAGAGAGAATGTTGGGGTGAAGAGAGTGGTGAGAGTAAGTGAGCTTGGGAAGGAGACTTGTGTGAGGAAATACCAGGAGAGACTGAATACAGAATGGAAAAAGGTGAGAACAAAGGAGGTAAGGAGAGTGGGGGAGGAATGGGATGTATTTAGGGAAGCAGTGATCGCTTGCGCTAAAGATGCTTGTGGCATGAGAAGCGTGGGAGGTGGGCAGTTTAGATAGGGTAGTGAGTGGTGGGATGAAGAAGTAAGATTATTGGTGAAAGGGAAGAGAGAGGCATTTGGACAATTTTTGCAGGGAAATAATGCAAATGAGTGGGAGATGTATAAAAGAAAGAGGCAGGAGGTCAAGAGAAAGGTGCAAGAGGTGAAAAAGAGGCCAAATGAGAGTTATGGTGAGAGAGTATCATTAAATTCCAGGCAGAATAAAAAGATGTTTTGGAAGGAGGTAAATAAAGTGCGTAAGACAAGGGAACAAATGGGAACTTCAGTGAAGGGGGCTAATGGGGAAGTGATAACAAGTAGTGGTGACGTGAGAAGGAGATGGAGTGAGTATTTTGAAGGTTTGTTGAATGTGTTTGATGATAGAGTGGCAGATATAGTGTGATTTGGTCAAGATGGTGTGCAAAGTGAGAAGGCTAGGAAGAATGATTTGGTAAACAGAGAACAGGTAGTAAAAGCTTTGCGGAAGATTAAAGCCGGCAAGGCAGCAGGTTTGGATGGTATTGCAGTGGAATTTATTAAAAAAGGGGATGACTGTATTGTTGACCGGTTGGTAAGAATATTTAATGTATGTATGATTCATGGTGAGGTGCCTGAAGATTGGCGGAATGCTTGCATAGTGCCATTGTACAAAGGCAAAGGGGATAAAAGTGAGTGCTCAAATTACAGAGGTATAAGTTTGTTAAGTATTCCTGGTAAACTATATGGGAGGGTATTGATTGAGAGGGTGAAGGCATGTACAGAGCATCAGATTGGGGAAGAGCAGTGTGGTTTCAGAAGTGGTAGAGGATGTGTGGGTTAGGTGTTTGTTTTGAAGAATGTATGTGAGAAATACTTAGAAAAGCAAATGGATTTGTATGTAGCATTTATGGATCTGGAGAAGGCATGTGATAAGAGTTGATAAAGATGCTCTGTGGAAGGTATTAAGAATACATGGTGTGGGAGGCAAGTTCTTAGAAGCAGTGAAAAGTTTTTATTGAGGATGTAAGGCGTGTGTACGTGTAGGAAGAGAGGAAAGTGATTGGTTCTCAGTGAATGTAGGTTTGTGTGATGTCTCCATGGTTGTTTAATTTGTTTATGGATGGGGTTGTTAGGGAGGTAAATGCAAGAGTTTTGGAAAGAGGGGCAAGTATGCAGTCTGTTGTGGATGAGAGAGCTTGGGAAGTGAGTCAGTTGTTGTCCGCTGATGATACAGTGCTGATGGCTGATTCATGTGAGAAACTGGAGAAGCTGGTGACTGAGTTTGGTAAAGTGTGTGAAAGAAGAAAGTTAAGAGTAAATGTGAATAAGGGCAAGGTTATTAGGTACAGTAGGGTTGAGGGACAAGTCAATTGGTAGGTAAGTTTAAATGGAGAAAAACTGGAAGTGAAGTGTTTTATATATCTGGGAGTGGATTTGGCAGCAGGTGGAACCATGGAAGCGGAAGTGAATCATAGGGGTGGGGAGGGGCGAAAATCCTGGGAGTCTTGAAGAATGTGTGGAAGTCGAGAACATTATCTCGGAAAGCAAAAATGGGTGTGTTTGAAGGAATAGTGGTTCCAACAATGTTATATGGTTGCAAGGTGTGGGCTATATACAGAGTTCTGTGGAGGAGGGTGGATGTGCTGGAAATGAGATGTTTGAGGACAATATGTGGTGTGAGGTGGTTTGATCAAGTTAGTAATAATAGGGTAAGAGAGATGTGTGGTAATAAAAAGAGTGTGGTCGAGAAAGCAGATGATGGTGTTTTGAAATGGTTTGGTCACATGGAGAGGATGAGTGAGGAAAGATTGACCAAGAGGATATATGTGTCAGAGGTGGAGGGAACGAGAAGTGGGAGACCAAATTGGAGGTGGAAAGATGGAGTGAAAAAGATTTTGAGTGATCGGGGCCTCAACATGCAGGAGGGTGAAACGCATGCAAGGAATAGAGTGAATTGGAACGATGTGGTATACCGGGGTCGACGTGTTGTCAATGGATTGAACCAGGGCATGTGAAGCGTATGGGGTAAACCATGGAAAGTACTGTGGGGCCTGGATGTGGAAAGGGAGCTGTGGTTTTGGTGTATTATTACATGACAGCTAGAGACTGAGTGTGGGTGAATGTGGCCTTTGTTATATTTTCCTAGCGCTACCTTGCACACATGAGGGGGGAGAGGTTTGTTATTTCGTGTGTGGCGGGGTGGCGATGGGTGTGAATGAAGGCAGACAGTATGAATTGTGTACATGTGTATATGTTTTTTTTTTTTTTTTTTGCTTTGTCGCTGTCTCCCGCGTTTGCGAGGTAGCGCAAGGAAACAGACAAAAGAAATGGCCCAACCCACCCCCATACACCTGTATATACATACGTCCACACACGCAAATATACATACCTACACAGCTTTCCATGGTTTACCCCAGACGCTTAACATGCCTTGATTCAATCCACTAACAGCACGTCAACCCCGGTATACCACATCGCTCCAATTCACTCTATTCCTTGCCCTCCTTTCACCCTCCTGCATGTTCAGGCCCCGATCACACAAAATCTTTTTCACTCCATCTTTCCACCTCCAATTTGGTCTCCCTCTTCTCCTCGTTCCCTCCACCTCCGACACATATATCCTCTTGGTCAATCTTTCCTCACTGATTCTCTCCATGTGCCCGAACCATTTCAAAACACCCTCTTCTGCTCTCTCAACCACGCTCTTTTTATTTCCACACATCTCTCTTACCCTTACGTTACTTACTCGATCAAACCACCTCACACCACATATTGTCCTCAAACATCTCATTTCCAGCACATCCATCCTCCTGCGCACAACTCTATCCATAGCCCACGCCTCGCAACCATACAACATTGTTGGAACCACTATTCCTTCAAACATACCCAATTTTGCTTTCCGAGATAATGTTCTCGACTTCCACACATTCTTCAAGGCTCCCAGAATTTTCGCCCCCTCCCCTACCCTATGATCCACTTCCGCTTCCATGGTTCCATCCGCTGCCAGATCCACTCCCAGATATCTAAAACACTTCACTTCCTCCAGTTTTTCTCCATTCAAACTCACCTCCCAATTGACTTGACCCTCAACCCTACTGTACCTAATAACCTTGCTCTTATTCACATTTACTCTTAACTTTCTTCTTTCACACATTTTACCAAACTCAGTCACCAGCTTCTGCAGTTTCTCACATGAATCAGCCACCAGCGCTGTATCATCAGTGAACAACAACTGACTCACTTCCCAAGCTCTCTCATCCCCAACAGACTTCATACTTGCCCCTCTTTCCAAAACTCTTGCATTCACCTCCCTAACCACCCCATCCATAAGCAAAGTAAACAACCATGGAGACATCACACACCCCTGCCGCAAACCTACATTCAATGAGAACCAATCACTTTCCTCTCTTCCTACACGTACACATGCCTTACATCCTCGATAAAAACTTTTCACTGCTTCTAACAACTTGCCTCCCACACCATATATTCTTAATACTTTCCACAGAGCATCTCTATCAACTCTATCATATGCCTTCTCCAGATCCATAAATGCTACATACAAATCCACTTGCTTTTCTAAGTATTTCTCACATACATTCTTCAAAGGAAACACCTGATCCACACATCCTCTACCACTTCTGAAACCACACTGCTCTTCCCCAACCTGATGCTCTGTACATGCCTTCACCCTCTCAATCAATATCCTCCCATATAATTTACCAGGAATACTCAACAAACTTATACCTCTGTAATTTGAGCACTCACTCTTATCCCCTTTGCCTTTGTACAATGGCACTATGCACGCATTCCGCCAATCCTCAGGCACCTCACCATGAGTCATACATACATTAAATAACCTTACCAACCAGTCAACAATACAGTCACCCCCTTTTTTAATAAATTCCACTGCAATACCATCCAAACCTGCTGCCTTGCTGGCTTTCATCTTCTGCAAAGCTTTTACTACCTCTTCTCTGTTTACCAAATCATTTTCCCTAACCCTCTCACTTTGCACACCACCTCGACCAAAACACCCTATATCTGCCACTCTATCATCAAACACATTCAACAAACCTTCAAAATACTCACTCCATCTCCTTCTCACATCACCACTACTTGTTATCACCTCCCCATTTGCGCCCTTCACTGAAGTTCCCATTTGCTCCCTTGTCTTACGCACTTTATTTACCTCCTTCCAGAACATCTTTTCATTCTCCCTAAAATTTAATGATACTCTCTCACCCCAACTCTCATTTGCCCTTTTTTTCACCTCTTGCACCTTTCTCTTGACCTCCTGTCTCTTTCTTTTATACATCTCCCACTCAATTTCATTTTTTCCCTGCAAAAATCATCCAAATGCCTCTCTCTTCTCTTTCACTAATACTCTTACTTCTTCATCCCACCACACACTACCCTTTCTAATCAACCCACCTCCCACTCTTCTCATGCCACAAGCATCTTTTGCGCAATCCATCACTGATTCCCTAAATACATCCCATTCCTCCCCCACTCCCCTTACTTCCATTGTTCTCACCTTTTTCCATTCTGTACTCAGTCTCTCCTGGTACTTCCTCACACAAGTCTCCTTTCCAAGCTCACTTACTCTCACCACCCTCTTCACCCCAACATTCATTCTTCTTTTCTGAAAACCCATACAAATCTTCACCTTAGCCTCCACAAGATAATGATCAGACATCCCTCCAGTTGCACCTCTCAGCACATTAACATCCAAAAGTCTCTCTTTCGCGCAACTGTCAATTAACATGTAATCCAATAACGCTCTCTGGCCATCTCTCCTACTTACATAAGTATACTTATGTATATCTCGCTTTTTAAACCAGGTATTCCCAATCATCAGTCCTTTTTCAGCACATAAATCTACAAGCTCTTCACCATTTCCATTTACAACTCTGAACACCCATGTATACCAATTATTCCCTCAACTGCCACATTACTCACCTTTGCATTCAAATCACCCATCACTATAACCCGGTCTCGTGCATCAAAACCACTAACACACTCATTCAGCTGCTCCCAAAACACTTGCCTCTCATGATCTTTCTTCTCATGCCCAGGTGCATATGCACCAATAATCACCCATCTCTCTCCATCAACTTTCAGTTTTACCCATATTAATCGAGAATTTACTTTCTTACATTCTATCACATACTCCCACAACTCCTGTTTCAGGAGTACTGCTACTCCTTCCCTTGCTCTTGTCCTCTCACTAACCCCTGACTTTATGGATCTGGAGAAGGCATATGATAGAGTTGATAGAGATGCTCTGTGGAAGGTATTAAGAATATATGGTGTGGGAGGCAAGTTGTTAGAAGCAGTGAAAAGTTTTTATCGAGGATGTAAGGCATGTGTACGTGTAGGAAGAGAGGAAAGTGATTGGTTCTCAGTGAATGTAGGTTTGTGGCAGGGGTGTGTGATGTCTCCATGGTTGTTTAATTTATTTATGGATGATGTCAAGTCAATTGGGAGGTAAGTTTGAATGCAGAAAAACTGGAGGAAGTAAAGTGTTTTAGATATCTGGGAGTGGATCTGGCAGCGGATGGAACCATGGAAGCGGAAGTAGATCATAGGGTGGGGGAGGGGGCGAAAATCCTGGGAGCCTTGAAGAATGTGTGTGAAAGTCGAGAACATTATCTCGGAAAGCAAAAATGGGTATGTTTGAAGGAATAGCGGTTCCAACAATGTTGTATGGTTGCGAGGCGTGGGCTATGAATAGAGTTGTGCGCAGGAGGATGGATGTGCTGGAAATGAGATGTTTGAGGACAATGCGTGGTGTGAGGTGGTTTGATCGAGTAAGTAACGTAAGGGTAAGAGAGATGTGTGGAAATAAAAAGAGCGTGGTTGAGAGAGCAGAAGAGGGTGTTTTGAAATGGTTTGGACACATGGAGAGAATGAGAGGAAAGATTGACCAAGAGGATATATGTGTTGGAGGTGGAGGGAACGAGGAGAAGTGGGAGACCAAATTGGAGGTGGAAAGATGGAGTGAAAAAGATTTTGTGTGATCGGGGCCTGAACATGCAGGAGGGTGAAAGGAGGGCAAGGAATAGAGTGAATTGGATCGATGTGGTATACTGGGGTTGACGTGCTGTCAGTGGGTTGAATCAGGGCATGTGAAGCATCTGGGGTGAACCATGGAAAGCTGTGTAGGTATGTATATTTGCGTGTGTGGACGTATGTATATATATGTGTATGGGGGTGGGTTGGGCCATTTCTTTCGTCTGTTTCCTTGCGCTCCCTCGCAAACGCGGGAGACAGCGACAAAGCAAAAAAGAAGAAAAAAAATATACACATATATATATATATATTTTTTTTTTTTTTTTTTTTTTTTTATACTTTGTCGCTGTCTCCCGCGTTTGCGAGGTAGCGCGAGGAAACAGACGAAAGAAATGGCCCAACCCCCATACACACGTACATACACACGTCCACACACGCAAATATACATACCTACACAGCTTTCCATGGTTTACCCCAGACGCTTCACATGCCTTGATTCAATCCACTGACAGCACGTCAACCCCGGTATACCACATCGCTCCAATTCACTCTATTCCTTGCCCTCCTTTCACCCTCCTGCATGTTCAGGCCCCGATTACACAAAATCTTTTTCACTCCATCTTTCCACCTCCAATTTGGTCTCCCTCTTCTCCTCGTTCCCTCCACCTCCGACATATATATCCTCTTGGTCAATCTTTCCTCACTCATTCTCTCCATGTGCCCAAACCATTTCAAAATACCCTCTTCTGCTCTCTCAACCATGCTCTTTTTATTTCCACACATCTCTCTTACCCTTACGTTACTTACTCGATCAAACCACCTCACACCACACATTGTCCTCAAACATCTCATTTCCAGCACATCCATCCTCCTGCGCACCACTCTATCCATAGCCCACGCCTCGCAACCATACAACATTGTTGGAACCACTATTCCTTCAAACGTACCTATACATCTCAACGTATATATATATATATATATATATATATATATATATATATATATATATATATATATATATATACAAAACATCGTCTGATATTTTGTGCAGGGAAGTTCGGGAATTTGCCAAATTTTCTGCGGATTGTCCCCTCCTTGCACGGGCTGTTTGTTGTCAGCTGGAGCTGGGGAATGTTTGGTTGGGGAGGGCAGTCACAAAGTCCCTAAACTCTTCCCTGGGGATAGGGGAGAAAGAATACTTCCCACGTATTCCCTGCGTGTCGTAGAAGGCGACTAAAAGGGGAGGGAGCGGGGGGCTGGAAATCCTCCCCTCTCAATTTTAATTTTCCAAAAGAAGGAGCAGAGGGGGGGGGCCAGGTGAGGATGTTCCCTCAAAGGTCCAGTCCTCTGTTCTTGGCGCAACCTCGCTGGTGCGGGAAATGGCGAATGGTATGAAAATATATATATATATATATATATATATATATATATATATATATATATATATATATATATATATATATATATTTCTTTCTTTTCTTTCAAACTATTCGCCATTTCCCGCATTAGCGAGGTAGCGTTAAGAACGGAGGACTGGGCCTTGAGGGAATACCCTCACCTGGCCCAATTCTCTGTTCCTTCTCTTGGAAAATTAAAAAAAAAAAACGAGAGGGGAGGATTTCCAGCCCCCCGCTCCCTCCCCTATAGTCGCCTTCTACGACACGCAGGGAATACGTGGGAAGTATTCTTTCTCCCCTATCCCCAGGGATAATATATATATATATATATATATATATATATATATATATATATACAGTGTGAATTGTGTGCATGTGTATATATGTATGTGTCTGTGTGTGTATATATATATATGTGTACATTAAGATGTATGGGTATGTATATTTGCGTGTGTGGACGTGTATGTATATACATGTGTAGGGGGGTGGGTTGGGCCATTTCTTTCGTCTGTTTCCTTGCGCTACCTCGCAAATGCGAGAGACAGCGACAAAGCAAAATAAATAAAATATAAAATACATGCACATGTACATACATACACATCCACACACGCAAACATACATACCTATACATCTCAACGTATACATATATATCCACACACAGACATATACATATATACACATGTACATTATTCATTCTGTCTGCCTTTATTCATTCCCATCGCACCCTCGCTACACATGAAATAACAACCCCCTCACCCTTCATGTGTGCGAAGTACCACTAGGAAAAGACAACAAAGGCCACATTCGTTCACACTCAGTCTCTAGCTGTCATGTAATAATGCACCGAAACCACAGCTCCCTTTCCACATCCAGGCCCCACAGAACTTTCCATGGTTTACCCCAGATGCTTCACATGCCCTGGTTCAATCCACTGACAGCACGGCTATCCCGGTATACCACATTATTCCAATTCACTCTATTCCTTGCATGCCTTTCACCCTCCTGCATGTTCAGGCCCCGATCACTTAAAATCTTTTCAATCCATCTTTCCACCTCCAATTTGGTCTCCCACTTCTCCTTGTTCCCTCCACTTCTGACACATATATCCTCTTTGTCAATCTTTCCGCACTCATTCTCCTCATGTGACCAAACCATTTGAAAACACCCTCTTCTGCTCTCTCAACCACACTCTTTTTATTACCACACATCTCTCTTACCCTATTATTACTTACTCGATTAAACCACCTCACACCACGCATTGTCCTCAAACATCTCATTTCCAACACAGCCACCCTCCGGCGGAGGGGGAGGAATGGGATTTAGGAAAGCAGTGATGGCTTGCACAGATGTCTGTGGCATATGAATGGGAGGTGGGCAGATTAGAAAGGTTAGTGAGTCGTGGTTATGAAGTAAGATTGTTAGTGAAAGAGAAGAGAGAGGCATTTGGATAATTTTTGCAGGGAAATAGTGCAAATGACTGGGAGATGTATAAACGAATGAGGCTGGAGGTCAAGAGAAAGGTGAAAAAGAGGACAAATGTAAAGATGGCAAATGAGAGTTGGGGTGAGAGAGTATTGTGAAATTCTAGGAACAATAAAAAGATGTTTTGGAAGGAGGTAAATAAAGTTCATAAGACAAGAGAACAAATGGGAACATCAGTGAAGGGAGCTAATGGGGAGGCAATAACATGTAGTGGTGAAGTGAGAAGGAGTGAGTACTTTGAAGGTTTGTTGAATGTGTTTGATGATAGAGTGGCAGATGTGAGGTGTTTTGGTTGAGGGAGTGTGCAAAGTGAAAGGGTCAGGGAGAATGGTTTGGTAAACAGTGAAGAGGTAGTGAAACCTTTGTGGAAGATGAAAGTCAGCAAGGTGGCGGGTTTGGATGGTGTTGCAATGGAATTCATTAAAAAAGGGGGTGACTGTATTGTTGACTGGTTGGTGAGAATATTCAATGTATGTATGGTTCACAGTGAAGTGCATGAGGATTGGCGGAATGCATGCATAGTGCCATTGTATAAAGGCAAAGGGGATAATGGTGAGTATTCAAATTATGAGAGGTATAAGTTTGTTGAGTATTTATGGGAAATCATATGGGAGGTTATTGATTGAGAGGGTGAAGGCATGTACAGAGTATCAGACTGGGGAAGAGCAGTGTGGTTTCAGAAGTGTTAGAGGATGTTTAAATCAGGTGTTTGCTTTGAAGAATGTATGTGAGAAATACTTAGAAAAACAGATGGATTTGTATGTAGCCTTTATGCATGTGGAAGGCATATGATAGGGTTGATAGAGATGCTCTGTGGAAGGTTTTAAGAGTGTATGGTGTGGGAGGTAAGTTGCTAGAAGCAGTGAAAAGTTTTTACCAAGGATGTGAGGTATGTGTACGAGTAGGAAGAGAGGAGAGTGACTGGATGGCAGTGAATGTTGGTCTACGGCAGGGGTGTGTGATGTCCTCATGATTGTTTAATTTGTTTATGGATGGGGTGGTTAGGGAGAGAGGGGCTGGTATGCAGTTTGTTGTGGATGAGAGGGCCTGGAAAGTGATTCAGTTATTCTTCGCCAATGATACAGCTCTGGTTGCTGATTCATGCCAGAAACTGCAGAGATTGGTGATTGAGTTTGAAAAAGTGTGAGAAAGGAGAAAGTTGAGAGTAAATGTGAATAAGAGCAAGGTTATTAGGCTCAGTAGGGTTGAGGGACAATTTAACTGGAATGGAAGTTTGAATGGAGAAAAATTGGAGAAAGTGAAGTGTTTTAGATATCTAGGAGTGGACTTAGCAGCAGATGGAACCAATGTTATATGGTTGTGAGACATGGGCTATAGATAGGGTTGCATGGAGGAGGGTGGATGTGTTGGAAATAAAATGTTTGAGGACAATATGTGGTGTGAGGTGGTATGATCGAGTAAGTAATGTAAGGGTAAGAGGGACGTGTGGAAATAAAAAGAGTATGGTTGAGAGAGCAGAAAAGGGTGTGTTGAAATGGTTTGGACAAATGGAGAGAATAAGTGAGGAAAGATTGATGAAGAGGATATATGTGTCACAGGTGGAGGGAACAAGGAGAAGCAGGAGACCAAATTGGAGGTGGAAGGGTGGAGTGAAAAAGATTTTGACACAGCTGCTCTGTTTATAGTTACCTTTCCAGTATACAGAATCCTACATGGACTACCACAGTATACACTTACTAATAAAGTGTTGTCTGATATTGTTATTATGTGATAACTGAAAGCTCTTGTACGGTAACAGCAGTTCTTAGCAACATGAAATGTTAAGTTTATTCACTTTTTTCTTTTTTACATAACTGATTTGTTGTCAGTTATACAAAACATACCATAACTACATATATATGCAAGTAGACACTTGCTAATAAAGTGTTATCTAATATTGTTATTATGTGATAACTGAAAGCTGTTGTATGACAACAGCAGTTCTTAGCAACATGAAACATTACGTTTTATCAACTTTTTTTCTTTTTTACATTACTGATTGCTGTCAATTATACAAAACATAATACCATAACTACATATATATGCAGAACAATTTGACTTTTATTAGTGGATGTCTATTTAACAGTTCACATCACTCTACTATGTTCTACATACCCTTGCTCCTCCCCAATATAGTGTTACCAGCTAAGATGACATGAACATATGAAGTACATGGTCGGAAACTCCTGTGGCCGAGTGTACATATTCATACTTGTTTGCCTTCATTGATTCCCAGCACCACCCACCTCACAGTGACGTAGTGCCAGGAAAAAAGACAAAAATGGGCCACATTCATTCACACTCAGTCTCTAGCTGTCATGTTTAATGCACCAAATCCACAACTCCTAATCCACATACAGGTCCCAGAGACCTTTCCATGATTTTCTTTTGACATTTCACATTTCCTGGTTCAGTCCACTGACAGCATGTCGACCCCAGTATACCACATCATTCTAATTCAATCTAATTCTTGCACACCTCTCACCCTAATGCATGTTCAGGCCCCAATCACTCAGTATCTTTTTCACTTCGTCCTTCCATCTCCAATCTGGTCTCCTGCTTCTCTTTGTTCCATCCACCTCTGACACATATATCCTCTTTGTCAACCTTTCCTCATTCATTTGTTCCACATGTTGAAACCATTTGAACACATATATACAGGCCTCCATCCTTACATAATCCTGCTGAAAGCACTTTTTGAATAAGTCACTTCTTCACATTTCTCTTGTTATTCTCTTTCAATTTCCTCACAACCTGACAGAAATGTTTCTTCACATTAATTAGGTTATTGAAAAATGTATGGTTTTTCCTTTGGGTCACTGTGCATACAGAACTTGCAGTTTTACTGCTGGACACTCATAATGGTGGTTGAAGGGGGTTCTGAGGAGAGGAGAATTTTCCCTGTGCTTTTCTTTCTACTAATGAAAATCCATCATAGGTTCCTCATTGCATTATAGGTCAGCTGGGTATCTAAACAGATATGAAAAAAGTTAAAATTGTTTATGTCAACTGCAGTTTCCTTAAGAAAATTTATTAATGTCAGCTGCCATTTCAGGGTTAAAAACTGAGACTGTAAAAGCCTCAATAGCTTAGAGAACAATTACTTAAAAGTTTTGAGATTCTGGGTAAAATAATTCTGTGTTTATGATTAAAGCAGAATGCATGTGTATCATCTTCAACCAATGTATTGTAATAAAAAGTGATCAAGCAGTTCTTACATTTACCTGTTCTAAAGTAGGTTTCTCAATAGCTCGTAATTAACTCTAAACCCTACAAGACCCTAGCCAAACCTGAACTGGTTACTGTCCTGAGACCCTAGCTTGTATGGAATGCATCTTCCCACCATCACTTAAATTTGAAGGCATGCCTTATCAGCACATCAACCTGATGAGACAAGCAACTGTAGTAAGTAATGGGAAAAGATCCAACTAGAGTAATAGTTACTCTTGTAGCACAAAGTCTTACTCGGTGAGGCCCCTAGCCATACTAGTTTTGACTGTCTCTTCCTGCAATCATTCAAACTGAAAGACATGCTCCATCAGTATGTAGAGATGATGTAAGTCACAAGCATCAACAATTAGTACCAGGAAAGAATCCTTGTATCTTGCTTACCCATATAACATGATGAGGAAAGGCATGGCACTGGAATATGCCTCACACCAATTAGGGACCAATTAGTGACAATCTTAGGGGCATCAATTAGAGTGAGAATGATTAAGCAGATGCTGAAATGTCTGTACTAAGAAAAATTCTTTGTGCATCAGTAATCCAGTGGTGGTGAAAGAGAACAGACAAACATATATGAGTCAGCAGAAGTCAACAAACACACGATAGGCCAAGCTCATGTAGAGTGCCAAATCTGAATGAACAACAAAAAACACACTTAGGTCACTGGATTTTTCCATTTTTTAACTTTTTGTGTTATTTCCTATAAAATGATAAGACTTAAATATCTATAAATCATTTGTTAAACCCCAGGGACCCTCTTAAAGTTAGAATAAGAATATCAAAATGCAGCACTGGACACATTAGATTATTATCGATTTATTTATTTTGCTTTGTCGCTGTCTCCCGCGTAAGCGAGGTAGCTCAAGGAAACAGACGAAAGAATGGCCCAACCCACCCACATACACATGTATATACATACAGGTCCACACACGCACATATACATACCTATACATCTCAATGTATACATATATATGCAAACACAGACATATACATACCTCTGTAATTTGAGCACTCACTCTTATCCCCTTTTCCTTTGTACAATGGCACTATGCACGCATTCCTCCAATCCTCAGGCACCTCACCATGAGTCATACATACATTAAATAACCTTACCAACCAGTCAACAATACAGTCACCCCCTTTTTTAATAAATTCCACTGCAATACCATCCAAACCTGCTGCCTTGCCGGCTTTCATCTTCCGCAAATTACAGAGGTATAAGTTTGTTGAGTATTCCTGGTAAATTGTATGGGAGGGTATTGATTGAGAGGGTGAAGGCATGTACAGAGCATCAGATTGGGGAAGAGCAGTGTGGTTTCAGAAGTGGTAGAGGATGTGTGGATCAGGTGTTTGCTTTGAAGAATGTATGTGAGAAATACTTAGAAAAGCAAATGGATTTGTATGTAGCATTTATGGATCTGGAGAAGGCATACGATAGAGTTGATAGAGATGCTCTGTGGAAGGTATTAAGAATATATGGTGTGGGAGGAAAGTTGTTAGAAGCAGTGAAAAGTTTTTATCGAGGATGTAAGGCATGTGTACGTGTAGGAAGAGAGGAAAGTGATTGGTTCTCAGTGAATGTAGGTTTGCGGCAGGGGTGTGTGATGTCTCCATGGTTGTTTAATTTGTTTATGGATGGGGTTGTTAGGGAGGTAAAGGCAAGAGTTTTGGAAAGAGGGGCAAGTATGAAGTCTGTTGGGGATGAGAGAGCTTGGGAAGTGAGTCAGTTGTTGTTCGCTGATGATACAGCGCTGGTGGCTGATTCATGTGAGAAACTGCAGAAGCTGGTGGCGGAGTTTGATAAAGTGTGTGGAAGAAGAAAGTTAAGAGTAAATGTAAATAAGAGCAAGGTTATTAGGTACAGTAGGGTTGAGGGTCAAGTAAATTGGGAGGTGAGTTTGAATGGAGAAAAACTGGAGGAAGTGAAGTGTTTTAGATATCTGGGAGTGGATCTGGCAGCGGATGGAACCATGGAAGCAGAAGTGGACCATAGGGTGGGGGAGGGAGTGAAAATTCTGGGAGCCTTGAAGAATGTGTGGAAGTCGAGAACATTATCTCGGAAAGCAAAAATGGGTATGTTTGAAGGAATAGTGGTTCCAACAATGTTGTATGGTTGCGAGGCGTGGGCTATGGATAGAGTTGTGCGCAGGAGGATGGATGTGCTGGAAATGAGATGTCTGAGGACAATGTGTGGTGTGAGGTGGTTTGATCGAGTAAGTAACGTAAGGGTGAGAGAGATGTGTGGAAATAAAAAGAGCGTGGTTGAGAGAGCAGAAGAGGGTGTTTTGAAATGGTTTGGGCACATGGAGAGAATGAGTGAGGAAAGGTTGACCAAGAGGATATATGTGTCGGAGGTGGAGGGAACGAGGAGAAGAGGGACACCAAATTGGAGGTGGAAAGATGGAGTGAAAAAGATTTTGTGTGATCGGGGCCTGAACTTGCAGGAGGGTGAAAGGAGGGCAAGGAATAGAGTGAATTGGAGCAATGTGGTATACCGGGGTTGACGTGCTGTCAGTGGATTGAATCAAGACATGTGAAGCGTCTGGGGTAAACCATGGAAAGCTGTGTAGGTATGTATATTTGCGTGTGTGGACGTATGTATATACATGTGTATGGGGGGGGGTTGGGCCATTTCTTTCGTCTGTTTCCTTGCGCTACCTCGCAAACGCGGGAGACAGCGACAAAGTATAAAAGAAAAGAAGACATATACATATATAGATATGTACATAATTCATACAGTCTGCCTTTATTCACTCCCATCGCCACCTCGCCACACATGAAATAACAACCCCCTCCCCCCCTCATGTGTGCGAGGTAGCGCTAGGAAAAGACAACAAAGGCCCCATTTGTTCACACTCAGTCTCTAGCTGTCATGTAATAATGCACCGAAACTACAGCTCCCTTTCCACATCCAGGCCCCACACAACTTTCCATGGTTTACCCCAGATGCTTCACATGCCCTGGTTCAATCCATTGACAGCACGTCGACCCCGGTATACCACATCGTTCCATTTCACTCTACTCCTTGCATGCCTTTCACCCCCCTGAATATTCAGGCTCCGATCACTCAAAATCTTTTTCACTCCATCTTTCCACATCCAATTTGGTCTCCCACTTCTCCTCGTTCCCTCCACCTCTGACACATATATCCTCTTGGTCAATCTTTCCTTATTCATTCTCTCCATGTGACCAAACCATTTCAAAATGCCTTCTTCTGCTCTTTCAACCATACTCTTTTTATTACCACACATCTCTCTTACCTTATTATTACTTACTCGATCAAACCATCTCACAGCACATATTGTCCTCAAGCATCTCATTTCCAGCACATCCATCCTCCTGCACACAACTCTATCCATAGCCCACGCCTCACAACCATACAACATTGTTGGAACCACTATTCCTTCAAACATACCCATTTTTGCTTTCTGAGATAATGTTCTCGACTTCCACACATTCTTCAACGCTCCCAGAATTTTCGCCCCCTCCCCCACCCTATGATTCACTTCCGCTTCCATGGTTCCATCCGCTGCCAAATCCACTCCCAGATATCTAAAACACTTCACTTCCTCCAGTTTTTCTCCATTTAAACTTACCTCCCAATAGACTTGACTCTCAACCCTACTGTACCTAATACTAATAACCTTGCTCTTATTCACATTTACTCTCAACTTTCTTCTTTCACACACTTTACCTAACTCAGTCACCAGCTTCTGCAGTTTCTCACATGAATCAGCCACCAGCGCTGTATCATCAGCGAACAACAACTGACTCACTTCCCAAGCTCTCTCATCCACAACAGACTGCATACTTGCCCCTCTTTCCAAAACTCTTGCATTCACCTCCCTAACAACCCCATCCATAAACAAATTAAACAACCATGGAGACATCACACACCCCTGCGGCAAACTAGCATTCACTGAGAACCAATCACTTTCCTCTCTTCCTACACATACACATGCCTTACATCCTCGATAGAAATTTTTCACTGCTTCTAACAACTTGCCTCCCACACCATATATTCTTAATACCTTCCACAGAGCATCTCTATCAACTCTATCATATGCCTTCTCCAGATCCATAAATGGTACATACAAATCCATTTGCTTTTCTAAGTATTTCTCACATACATTCTTCAAAGCAAACACCTGGTCCACACATCCTCTACAACTTCTGAAACCACACTGCTCTTCCCCAATCTGATGCTCTGTGCATGCCTTCACCCTCTCAATCAATACCCTCTCATATAATTTACCAGGAATACTCAACAAACTTATACCTCTGTAATTTGAGCACTCACCATTGTCCCCTTTGCCTTTGTACAATGGCACTATGCAAGCATTCCACCAATCCTCAGGTACCTTACCATGAATCATACATACATTAAATAACCAACCAGTCAACAATACAGTCACCCCCTTTTTTAATAGATTCCACTGCAATACCATCCAAACCCTCTGCCTTACCGGCTTTCATCTTCCGCAATGCTTTTACTACCTCTTCTCTATTTACCAAATCATCCTCCATAACCCTCTCATTTTGCACACCACCTCGACTAAAACACCCTATATCTGCCACTCTATCATCAAGCACATTCAACAAACCTTCAAAATACTCACTCCATCTCCTTCTCACATCACCACTACTTGTTATCACCTCCCCATTAGCCCCTTTCACTGAAGTTCCTATTTCTTCCCTTGTCTTACCCACTTTATTTACCTCCTTCCAAAACATCTTTTTATTCTCCCTAAAATTTAATGATACTCTCTCACCCCAACTCTCACTTGCCCTCTTTTACACCTCTCGCACCTTTCTCTTGACCTTCTGCCTCTTTCTTTTATACATCTTCCAGTCATTTGCATTATTTCCCTGCAAAAATCGTCCAAATGCCTCTGTCTTCTCTTTCGCTAATAATCTTACTTTTTCATCCCACCACTCACTACCCTTTCTAAACTGCCCACCTCCCACGCTTCTCATGCCACAAGCGTCTTTTGCACAAGCCATCACTGCATCCCTAAATACATCCCATTCCTTCCCTACTCCCCTTAACTCCTTTGTTCTCACCTTTTTCCATTCTGTACTCAGTCTCTCCTGGTACTCCCTCACACAGGTCTCCTTCCTAAGCTCACTTACTCTCACCACTCTCTTCACCCCAACATTCTCTCTTCTTTTCTGAAAACCTCTACAAATCTCCACCTTCGCCTCCACAAGATAATGATCAGACATCCCTCCAGTTGCACCCCTCAGCACATTAACATCCAAAAGTCTCTCTTTCGCGCGCCTATCAATTAACACAAAATCCAATAATGCTCTCAGGCCATCTCTCCTACTTACATAAGTATACTTATGTATATCTCTCTTTTTAAACCAGCTATTCCCAATCACCAGTCCTTTTTCAGCACATGAATCTACAAGCTCTTCACCATTTCCATTTACAACACTGAACACCCCATGTATACCAATTATTCCCTCAACTGCCACATTACTCACCTTTGCATTCAAATCACCCATCACAATAATCCGGTCTAGCGCATCAAAACCACTAACACACACATTCAGCTGCTCCCAAAACACTTGCCTCTCATGATCTTTCTTCTCATGCCCAGGTGCATATGCACCAATAATCACCCATCTCTCTCGATCAACTTTCAGTTTTACCCATATCAATCTAGAGTTTACTTTCTTACACTCTATCACATACTCCCACCACTCCTGTTTCAGGAGTGGTGCTACTCCTTCCCTTGCTCTTGTCCTCTCACTAACCCCTGACTTAACTCCCAAGACATTCCCAAACCACTCTTCCCCTTTACCGCTGAGCTTCATTTCACTCAGAGCCAAAACATCCAGGTTCCTTTCCTCAAACATACTACCTACCTCTCCTTTTTTCTCATCTCGGTTACATCCACACACATTTAGACACCCCAATCTGAGCCTTTGAGGAGGATGAGCACTCCCCACGTGACTCCTTCTTCTGTTTCCCCTTTTAGAAAGTTAAAATAGAACACATTAGATATCTGATGAAAAACCATTTACTCCAGGAGGGACAGCATTAACTACTCATTATCTCTCTGAAATCATTTGAAGTGTTTCTTCGTGGGATCCTCCATACAACAGTATTTTGAGATATTCAAAAATGATTAAAATGATTATCTTAGTCTTATGATTAACAAATTATAAAAGAATTAAAAAAGATAAATCTAATAAATTCATATTTGTTGTAGAGACATTTGAATTTAGCATGCTGTATGCACTCAGCTTATTACATGTTTATTGACTTTTACTGAGTCATCCATCTTCGTCTCTTCATCACCACCAATAGTTTACAGATATGTAAAGAATTTTTGCCCATGCTATGAGTTCAACATCTACTGGACCATCATCACCATACTCAATGCCCCAAACAGTATCTCTTATTAGCCATTATTCAATGTGGGACATATGAAAGTGTGTGCCAAGGCAATATCTTCCCCCTTGAGTTATGTGGGGAACTGACTTTCTAGGATGTTTTTCCAGAACTAAGTATAATTGCTTGTGAAATATGGCAACTCTACATACAAATAAAGTTTGACTTCCAATTTATATTTCTGGTACATGGACAAAAACAGAGCCCATGCATTACACTTTGGCCACTCTCAAAATGTGTTCAAATAAAAACCAAGGCAATAATAGCCTAACTGGAAGATTCAGATCATCTAAATTTAAACACGACAAGTGAGCTCTCAGCAGCCAGTCACTTGAATCTACCATTCTGTTAAAGCAATATGAATTCCTGATTAATGGATGTCTAAACTGCCTCACAGTAAAACAGATAGCCAACAAAGTTTCTGCAATTCATTGTTATGTACAAAAAAAAAAAAAGCCTTACTCTAATTGCAACACATGATAAATTTCAAACTGAATATTTTCATTCATCAATTAAGAGTATTTGAAATGTTATATCTTAATCTATCAACATGTACTGCTATCAAAAGTGTCTGGAAGAGGAAATTTTACTTAAGCAAAAATGTTCAAATCAAGTGCCAAACTAACACACAAAAAATCTCTATTCATATAAGTAAATTACCTGGTTAAGATGCTGGAACACCCTAAAGGAACCTTGACGCTGTAACATGAGGGGCGTGGCATGTGGTCTGGCGATAGCATGTGGATTTTCAACCTTCTTTACTGGCACAGGTTCTGCAAAGGAATTTTGTCCTTTAACTCTAAACTCTAAACTTATGCAGGTAAAACTACAATCATACAAGGTAATTCAGATCTAATTGGTTAAGCGTGAAAAGGGAAAAGCTTCTTCCTAAGACACTACCAGTTATGACGATAAGACAGATGAAGTGAGGATGTGACTTTGGGAGGAACCCTTAACATGTCCTTCAAATTTCAGTAAAGGTTGATCTTCATATTTACGAAAACCAAAAATCACTGTCCTACCTCTCAGTTTCTGTTTACTTTTCTTTCTCTTAATCCAATGGAACATTTTAATATCTTATCTAATACACTAAATCCATGCTTCAATTTATCCTCTGCTCATATATATGCTATGATCTCTTCAGTAAATTCTGTACTGCTTCCAGTATCTTGCCTTCTGCAACCATAATTCAAAAACTCCAGCAACTCTTCCATCCCCATACAACAACTTATTATCAAGTTACACCCTTATACAAGCAAATAAAATTCCCTGATGCTTCTGAAAAAAAGGTGATTTTCAAGTATAGAAAAAATTCTTTCTTAAGGAATGACAGAATATAATATACAAATAATAAAAGAACTGAGAAGCAAGTGAAATGGGCATCAACTGACCCCTGCGAAAATAAACTTCTAGTGGAAGTGTACTCCTAAGATAATACAAAGAGGTATACAGCATGGTGTCAACACTTCTTGACTGCCACCAATTTGTTTATGTATTGTTTTGATGCACTTAGGTCTTTTTATCATCAACAAAAAGATTATCATCTATATAACTACACTCTTCACTACTTAGCAGTGACATCCTCTCCATGCTATGGTTGAAGGATAACAAAAGTTATGTGTGTCTATTGTATAAAGAGGCCTTACACATCTCTCGCCTTCACCATAGACCATATCAAACTCAATTACTGGCACAACAGCAAGGATTATATATCTAAATGAGACCCCCTACCAAGCAACATAAATCTGCAAAAGGTCTCATTAAAGGGTTAGCAAATAGTGAATACATTCTCTCATTTGCAAGCAGTTTATCAACTTTCATTTTTGAAATGAAAATCTAACTGATATCAACATCCTCACTCAAAACCCCTTGTCCTTCATCCAGGTGTTCTTATGTGATTACTATACAGGTATTACTACTCTACATTCTAAATCCAATATGATGATATACCACTTCATTTTTTACAGTGTTTCTAGAACTAACTATTTCATATAAGAGATACTTCCTGTGATAAGCAAAGGTTTATTGGTCATCTTTAAAAAAAAAAAGTACCTTAGTTACATCATAAGGTTATCACTTAAGTTAAAAAATACCTTAGTTAAAACATTTTTCTCAATGCCCATCTATGTAATCTTCCTTTCTGTACACATACTTCCATATAGTAATCTTCTATCACATTTCTGGTCACCACTTACTATTTATTACTTTTGGAGGCTCATTAACTTTAACAGCTCACACTGGAGCCAATTTTCAATATTGCACCTCATATCAAACCTAGTTGATGAGGTAAATATTGTAAAAATTTGCCCATTGATCATTCAATACTCCAGTGGATGGTCCAGAAACATTCTAATATAGTATAAAGTCATTATTCTGGCTACCTTGGGGCCCAATAGTTGCCAAATTATGGATGCTACAAGTATGGGTATTGATACTATCAAGGGAACTTTCAGATCATACTGAGTAAATCAAATAACATTAAAAGATTTATTCTCCTTATACAGATGTCATGGTAATAATCAACTGACTCATTCATATGCAATATGTGTGTATACATACTATGTATGTTTGTATGAATGCACACACAAACATACGCAAATATATCTATTTATTCTATTTTACTTTGTCGCTGTCTCCTGCGTTAGTGAGGTAGAGCAAGGAAACAGACGAAAGAATGGCCCAACCCACCCACATACACATGTATATACATACACGTCCACACACGCAAATATACATACCTATACATCTCAACGTATACATATATATACACACACAGACATATACACATATACACATGTACATAGTTCATACTGTCTGCCTTTATTCATTCCCATCGCCACCCCACCACATATGAAATAACAACCCACAAACCCAGCAAGTGCACGAGGTACCGCTAGGAAAAGACAACAAAGGCCACATTCATTCACACTCAATCTCTAGCTGTCATGTATAGTGCACCGAAACCACAGCTCCCTTTCCACATCCAGGCCCCACACAACTTTCCATGATTTACCCCAGACGTTTCACATGCCCTGGTTCAATCCAGTGACAGCACGTCAACCCCGGTATACCACATCATTCCAATTCACTCTATTCCTTGCACGCCTATCACCCTCTTGCATGTTCAGGCCCCGATCACTCAAAATCTTTTTCACTCCATCTTTAAACCTCCAATTTGGTCTCCCACTATTCCTCGTTCCCTCCACCTCTGACACATATATCCTCTCGGTCAGTCTTTCCTCACTCATTCTCTCCATGTGACCAAACCATTTCAAAAAACCCTCTTCTGCTCTCTCAACTACACACTTTCTAATACCACACATCTCTCTTACCCTTTCATTACTTACTCGATTAAACCACCTCACACCACATATTGTCTTCAAACATCTCATTTCCAGCACATCCACCCTCATCCGCACAACTCTATCTATAGCCCACGCCTCGCAACCATACAACATTGTTGGGACCACTATTCCTTCAAACATACCCATTTTTGCTTTTCAATGTAATGTTCTCGATTTCCACACATTCTTCAATGCTCCCATAACTTTTGCCCCCTCCCCCATCCTATGATTCACTTCCGCTTCCATGGTTCCATCCGCTGCCAAGTCCACTCCCAGATATCTAAAACACTTTACTTCCTCCAGTTATTCTCCATTCAAATTTATCTCCCAATTGACTTGTCCCTCAACCCTACTGTACCTAATAACCTTACTGTCATTCACATTTACCCTTAACTATCTTCTTTCACACGCTTTACCAAACTCAGTCACCAGCTTCTGCAGTTTCTCACACAAATCAGCCACCAGCACTGTATCATCAGCGAACAACAAATGACTCACTTCTCAAGCTCTCTCATTCACAACAGACTGCATACTTGCCCCTCTTTCCAAAACTCTTGCATTCACCTCCCTAACAACCCTATCCATAAACAAATTAAACAACCATGGAGACACCACACACCCCTGCCGCAAACCAACATTCACTGAGAACCAATTACTTTCCTCCGTTCCTACACACACACATGCCTTACATCCTCGATAAAAACTTTTCACTGCTTCTAACAACTTGCCTCCAACACCATACATTCTTAATACCTTCCACAGAGCATCTCTATCAACTCTATCATATGCCTTCTCCAGATCCATGACTGCTATATACAAATCCATTTGCTTTTCTAAGTATTTCTCACATACATTCTTCAAAGCAAATACCTGATCCACACATACTCGAACACCTCTGAAACCACACTGCTCTTCCCCAATCTGATGCTCTGTATATGCCTTCACCCTCTCAATCAATACCCTCTCATATAATTTCCCAGGAATACTCAACAAACTTATACCTCTATAATTTGAGCACTCATTTTTATCGCCTTTGCCTTTGTACAATGGCACTATGCAAGCATTCCACCAATCCTCAGGCACCTTACCATGAGTCATACATACATTAAATAACCTTACCAACCAGTCAACAATACAGTCATCCCCTTTTTTAATAAATTCCACTGCAATACCATCCAAACCCACTGCCTTGCCGGCTTTCATCTTACACAAACCTTTCACTGCCTCTTCTCTGTTTACCAAATCATTCTCCTTACCCCTTCTCACTTTGTACATCACCTCGACCAAAACACCCTATATCTGCCACTCTATCATCAAACATATTTAACAAACCCTCAAAATACTCACTCCATCTCCTTCTCACATCACCACTACTTGGTGCCACCTCCCCATTAGCCCCCTTCACTGAAGTTCCCATTTCTTCCCTTGTCTTACACACTTTATTTACCTCCTTCCAAAACATCTTTTTATTCTCCCTAAAATCTAATGATACTCTCTCACCCCAGCTCTCATTTGCCCTCTTTTTTGCCTCTTGCACCTTTCTCTTGACCTCCTGTCTCTTTCTTTTATACATCTCCCACTCATTTGCATTATTTCCCTGCAAAAATCGTCCAAATGACTCTCTCTTCTCTTTCACTAATAATCTTACTTCTTCATCCCACCACTCACTACCCTTTCTAATCTGCCCACCTCCCACGCTTCTCATGCCACAAGCATCCCATGTACAAGCCATCACTGCTTCCCTAAATACATCCCATTCCTCCCCCACTCCCCTTATGTCCTTTGTTTTCACCTTTTTCCATTCTGTACTCAGTCTCTCCTGGTACTTCCTCACACAAGTCTCCTTCCCAAGCTCACTTACTCTCACCACTCTCTCCACCCCAACATTCTCTCTTCTTTTCTGAAAACCCCTACAAATCTTCACCTTCACCTCCACAAGATAATGACCAGACATCCCTCCAGTTGCACCTCTCAGCACATTAACATCCAAAAGTCTCTCTTTCGTGTGCCTATCAATTAACACGTAATCCAATAACGCTCTCTGGCCATCTCTCCTACTTACATACGTATACTTATGTATTTCTCTCTTTTTAAACCAGGTATTCCCAATCACCAGTCCTTTTTCAGCACATAAATCTACAAGCTCTTCACCATTTCCATTTACAACACTGAACACCCCATGTATACCAATTATTCCCTCAACTGCCACATTACTCACCTTTGCATTCAAATCACTCATCACTATAACCCGGTCTCATGCATCAAAACTACTAACACACTCACTCAGCTGCTCCCAAAACACTTGCTTCTCATGATCTTTCTTCTCATGTCCAGGTGCATATGCACCAATAATCATCCATCTCTCTCCATTCACTTTCAGTTTTACCCATATCAATCTAGAGTTTACTTTCTTACACTCTATCACATACTCCCACAACTCCTGATTCAGGAGTAGTGCTACTCCTTCCCTTGCTCTTGTCCTCTCACTAACCCCTGACTTTACTCCCCTTTACTCTTGAGCTTCGTTTCAGTCAGGGCCAAAACATCCAGGTTCCTTTCCTCAAACATACTACCTATCTCTCCTTTTTTCTCATCTTGGTTACATCCACACACATTTAGACACCCCAATCTGAGCCTTTGAGGAGGATGAGCACTCCTCGCGTGACTCCTTCTTCTGTTTCCCCTTTTAGAAAGTTAAAATACAAGGAGGGGAGGGTTTCTGGCCCCCCGCTCCCGTCCCCTTTAGTCGCCTTCTACGACACGTGAGGAATGCGTGGGAAGTATTCTTTCTCCCCTATCCCCAAGGATATATATTTTTTTTCAAACCATTCGCCATTTCCCGCATTAGCGAGGTAGCGTTAAGAACAGAGGACTGGGCCATTGAGGGAATATCCTCACCTGGCCCCCTTCTCTGTTCCTTCTTTTGGAAAATTAAAAAAAATTGAGAGGGGAGGATTTCCAGCCCCCCGCTCCCTCCCCTTTTAGTCGCCTTCTACGACACGCAGGGAATACGTGGGAAGTATTCTTAATCCCCTATCCCCAGGGATATATATATATATATATATATATATATATATATATATATATATATATATATATATATACATGAAACTAATTCATACTTGCAGCCTTAACTCATTCCCATCGCCACACCGCCACATATGAAATAGTATCTCCCCCTCCCCCTGCGAGGTGGCGCTAGGAAAGGACAACAAAGGACACATTCGTTCATACACAGTCTCTAGCTGTCATGTGTAATGCACCGAAACCAAAGCTCCCTTTCCACATCCAGGCCCCACAAAACTTTCCATGGTTTACCCCAGGTGCTTCACATGCCCTGGTTCAATCCATTGACAGCACGTCGACCCCGGTATACCACATTGTTCTAATCCACTCTATTCCTTGCACACCTTTCACCTTTCAGGCCCCAATCGCTCAAAATCTTTTTCACTCTATCCTTCCACCTCCACTGTCTCCCACTTCTCCTCGTTCCCTCCACCTCTGACATATATAGCCTCTTTGTCAATCTTTCCTCACTCATTCTCTCCATGTGACCAAACCATTTCAACAGACCCTCTTCTGCTCTCTCAACCACACTCTTTTTAGTACCACTCATCTCTCTTACCCTTTCATTACTTACTCGATCAAACCACCTCACACCACATATTGTCCTCAAACATCTCATCTCTAACACATCCACCCTCCTCTGAACAACCCTATCTACAGCCCACGCCTGGCAACCATATAACATTGTTGGAACCACTATTCCTACAAACGTACCCATTTTTGCTTTCCGAGATAATGTTCTCACCTTCCACACATTCTTCAACACTCCCAGAACCTTCGAACCCTCACCCACCCTGTGAATCACTTCCACTTCCATGGTTCCATCCGCAGACAAATCCACTCCCGGATATCTAAAACACTTCACTTCCTCCAGTTTTTCTCCATTTAAACTTACCTCCCAATTGACTTGTCCCTCAACCCTACTGGACCTAATAACCTTGCTCTTATTCACATTCACTCTCAGCTTTCTTCTTTCACACGCTTTGCCAAACTCAGTCACCAGCTTCTGCAGTTTCTCACCTGAATCAGCCACAAGCGCTATATCATCAGCGAACAACAACTAACTCACTTTCCAAGCCCTCTCATCGACAACAGACTGCATACTTGCCCCCCCCCTCTCTCCAAAACTCTTGCATTCACCTCTTTATATTTATTCTTTATACTTTACTGCTGTCTCCCGCGTTAGTGAGGTAGTACAAGGAAAAACACGAAAGAATGGCCCAACCCATCCACATACACATGTATATATAAACGCCCACACACGCACATATACATACCTATACATTTCAATGTATACATACACAGACATATACATATATGTATATTCTTAATACCTTCCACAGAGCATCTCTATCAACTCTATCATATGCCTTCTCCAGATCCATAAATGCTACATACAAATCCATTTGCTTTTCTAAGTATTTCTCACATATATTCTTCAAAGCAAACAACTGATACACACATCCTCTACCACTTCTGAAACCACACTGCTCTTCCCCAATCTGATGCTCTGTACATGCCTTCACCCTCTCAATCAATATCCTCCCATATAATTTACCAGGAATACTCAACAAACTTATACCTCTGAAATTTGAGCACTCACTCTTATCCCCTTTGCCTTTGTACAATGGCACTATGCACGCATTCCGCCAATCCTCAGGCACCTCACCATGAGTCATACATACATTAAATAACCTTACCAACCAGTCAATAATACAGTCACCCCCTTTTTTACTAAATTCCACTGCAATACCATCCAAACCTGATGCCTTGCCGGCTTTCATCTTCCGCAAAGCTTTTACTACCTCTTCTCTGTTTACCAAATCATTTTCCCTAACCCTCTCACTTTGCACACCACCTCAACCAAAACACCCTATATCTGCCACTCTATCATCAAACACATTCAACAAACCTTCAAAATACTCACTCCATCTCCTTCTCACATCATCACTACTTGTTATCACCTCCCCATTTGAGCCCTTCACTGAAGTTCCCATTTGCTCCCTTGTCTTACGCACTTTATTTACCTCCTTCCAGAACATCTTTTTATTCTCCCTAAAATTTAATGATACTCTCTTACCCCAACTCTCATTTGCCCTCTTTTTCACCTCTTGCACCTTTCTCTTGACCTCCTGTCTCTTTCTTTTATACATCTCCCACTCAATTGCATTTTTTCCCTGCAAAAATCGTCCAAATGCCTCTTCTCTTTCAATAATAATCTTACTTCTTCATCCCACCACTCACTACCCTTTCTAATCAAACCACCTCCCACTGTTAAGAATATATGGTGTGGGAGGTAAGTTGTTAGAAGCAGTGAAAAGTTTTTATCGAGGATGTAAGGCATGTGTACGTGTAGGAAGAGAGGAAAGTGATTGGTTCTCAGTGAATGTAGGTTTGCGGCAGGGGTGTGTGATGTCTCCATGGTTGTTTAATTTGTTTATGGATGGGGTTGTTAGGGAGGTGAATGCAAGAGTTTTGGAAAGAGGGGCAAGTATGAAGTCTGTTGTGGATGAGAGAGCTTGGGAAGTGAGTCAGTTTTTGTTCGCTGATGATACAGCGCTGGTGGCTGATTGATGTGAGAAACTGCAGAAGTTGGTGACTGAGTTTGGTAAAGTGTGTGAAAGAAGAAAGTTAAGAGTAAATGTGAATAAGAGCAAGGTTATTAGGTACAGTAGGGTTGAGGGTCAAGTCAATTGGGAGGTAAGTTTGAATGGAGAAAAACTGGAGGAAGTAAAGTGTTTTAGATATCTGGGAGTGGATCTGGCAGCGGATGGAACCATGGAAGCAGAAGTGGATCATAGGGTGGGGGAGGGGGCGAAAATCCTGGGAGCCTTGAAGAATGTGTGGAAGTTGAGAACATTATCTCGGAAAGCAAAAATGGGTATGTTTGAAGGAATAGTGCTTCCAACAATGTTGTATGGTTGCGAGGCGTGGGCTATGGATAGAGTTGTGCACAGGAGGGTGGATGTGCTGGAAATGAGATGTTTGAGGACAATGTGTGGTGTGAGGTGGTTTGATCGAGTAAGTAACGTAAGGGTAAGAGAGATGTGTGGAAGTAAAAAGAGCGTGGTTGAGAGAGCAGAAGAGGGTGTTTTGAAATGGTTTGGGCACATGGAGAGAATGAGTGAGGAAAGATTGACCAAGAGGATATATGTGTCGGAGGTGGAGGGAACGAGGAGAAGTGGGAGACCAAATTGGAGGTGGAAAGATGGAGTGAAAAAGATTTTGTGTGATCGGGGCCTGAACATGCAGGAGGGTGAAAGGAGGGCAAGGAATAGAGTGAAATGGATCGATGTGGTATACCGGGGTTGATGTGCTGTCAGTGGATTGAATCAGGGCATGTGTAGCGTCTGGGGTAAACCATGGAAAGCTGTGTAGGTATGTATATTTGCGTGAGTGGACGTGTATGTATATACATGTGTATGGGGGTGGGTTGGGCCATATCTTTCGTCTGTTTCCTTGCGCTACCTCGCAAACGCAGGAGACAGTGACAAAGCAAAAAAAAAAAAAATATATATATATATATATATATTTTTTTTTTTTATACTTTGTCGCTGTCTCCCGCGTTTGCGAGGTAGCGCAAGGAAACAGACGAAAGAAATGACCCAACCCCCCCCATACACATGTATATACATACGTCCACACACGCAAATATACATACCTACACAGCTTTCCATGATTTACCCCAGACGTTTCACATGCCTTGATTCAATCCACTGACAGCACATCAACCCCGGTATACCACATCGCTCCAATTCACTCTATTCCTTGCCCTCCTTTCACCCTCCTGCATGTTCAGGCCCCGATCACACAAAATCTTTTTCACTCCATCTTTCCACCTCCAATTTGGTCTCCCTCTTCTCCTTGCTCCCTCCACCTCCGACACATATATCCTCTTGGTCAATCTTTCCTCACTCATTCTCTCCATGTGCCCAAACCACTTCAAAACACCCTCTTCTGCTCTCTCAACCACGCTCTTTTTATTTCCACACATCTCTCTTACCCTTACGTTACTCACTCGATCAAACCACCTCACACCACACATTGTCCTCAAACATCTCATTTCCAGCACATCCATCCTCCTGCGCACAACTCTATCCATAGCCCACGCCTCGCAACCATACAACATCGTTGGAACCACTATTCCTTCAAACATACCCATTTTTGCTTTCCGAGATAATGTTCTCGACTTCCACACATTCTTCAAGGCCCCCAGAATTTTCGCCCCCTCCCCCACCCTATGAACCACTTCCGCTTCCATATATATATATTATATATTATATTTTCATTATACTTTGTCGCTGTCTCCCGCGTTTGCGAGGTAGCGCAAGGAAACAGACGAAAGAAATGGCCCAACCCCCCCCCATACACATGTATATACATACGTCCACACACGCAAATATACATACCTACACAGCTTTCCATGGTTTACCCCAGACGCTTCACATGCCCTGCTTCAATCCACTGACAGCACGTCAACCCCGGTATACCACATCGCTCCAATTCACTCTATTCCTTGCCCTCCTTTCACCCTCCTGCATGTTCAGGCCCCGATCACACAAAATCTTTTTCACTCCATCTTTCCACCTCCAATTTGGTCTCCCTCTTCTCCTTGTTCCCTCCACCTCCGACACATATATCCTCTTGGTCAATCTTTCCTCACTCATCCTCTCCATGTGCCCAAACCACTTCAAAACACCCTCTTCTGCTCTCTCAACCACACTCTTTTTATTTCCACACATCTCTCTTACCCTTACGTTACTCACTCGATCAAACCACCTCACACCACACACTGTCCTCAAACATCTCATTTCCAGCACATCCATCCTCCTGTGCACCACTCTATCCATAGCCCACGCCTCGCAACCATAGAACATTGTTGGAACCACCATTCCTTCAGACATACCCATTTTTGCTTTCCGAGATAATGTTCTCGACTTCCACACATTCTTCAAGGCTCCCAGGATTTTCGCCCCCTCCCCCACCCTATATATATATATACATATATATATATATATATATATATCTCTTTCTTTCAAACTATTCGCCATTTCCCGCGTTAGCGAGGTAGCGTTAGGAACAGAGGACTGGGCCTTTTTTGGAATATCCTCACCTGGCCCCCTCTGTTCCTTCTTTTGGAAAATTAAAAAAAAAACGAGAGGGGAGGATTTCCAGCCCCCCCGCTCCCTCCCCTTTTAGTCGCCTTCTACGACACGCAGAGAATACGTGGGAAGTATTCTTAATCCCCTATCCCCAGGGAAAATATATATATATATATATATATATATATATATATATATATATATATATATATATATATATATATATATATGCCCTCTTTTTCACCTCTTGCACCTTTCTCTTGACCTCCTGTCTCTTTCTTATATACATCTCCCACTCAATTGCATTTTTTCCCTGCAAAAAAATCGTCCAAATGCCTCTCTCTTCTCTTTCACTAATAATCTTACTTCTTCATCCCACCACTCACTACCCTTTCTAATCAACCCACCTCCCACTCTTCTCATGCCACAAGCATCTTCTGCGCAATCCATCATTGATTCCCTAAATACATCCCATTCCTCCCCCACTCCCCTTACTTCCATTGTTCTCACCTTTTTCCATTCTGTACTGTCTCTCCTGGTACTTCCTCACACAAGTCTCCTTCCCAAGCTCACTTACTCTCACCACCCTCTTCACCCCAACATTCACTCTTCTTTTCTGAAAACCCATACAAATCTTCACCTTAGCCTCCACAAGATAATGATCAGACATCCCTCCCGTTGCACCTCTCAGCACATTAACATCCAAAAGTCTCTCTTTCGCGTGCCTGTCAATTAACACGTAATCCAATAACGCTCTCTGGCCATCTCTCCTACTTACATAAGTATACTTATGTATATCTCGCTTTTTAAACCAGGTATTCCCAATCACCAGTCCTTTTTCAGCACATAAATCTACAAGCTCTTCACCATTTCCATTTACAACACTGAACACCCCATGTATACCAATTATTCCCTCAACTGCCACATTACTCACCTTTGTATTCAAATCACCCATCACTATAACCCGGTCTCGTGCATCAAAACCACTAACACACTCATTCAGCTGCTCCCAAAACACTTGCCTCTCATGATCTTTCTTCTCATGCCCAGGTGCATATGCACCAATAATCACCCATATCTCTCCATCAACTTTCAGTTTTACCCATATTAATCGAGAATTTACTTTCTTACATTCTATCACATACTCCCACAACTCCTGTTTCAGGAGTACTGCTACTCCTTCCCTTGCTCTTGTCCTCTCACTAACCCCTGACTTTACTCCCCTTTACTCTTGAGCATCGTTACAGTCAGGGCCAAAACATCCAGGTTCCTTTCCTCAAACTAACTAACCTATCTCTCCTTTTTTTCTCATCTTGGTTACATCCACACACATTTAGACACCCCAATCTGAGCCTTTGAGGAGGAAGAGCCACGTCCTCGCGTGACTCCTTCTTCTGTTTCCCTTTTAGAAAGTTAAAATACGAGGGGAGGGTTTCTGGCCCCCCGCTCCCGTCCCTTTAGTCGCCTTCTACGACACGCAGGGAATACGTGGGAAGTATTCTTAATCCCCTATCCCCAGGGAAAATATATATATATTTTTTTTCAAACCATTCGCCATTTCCCACATACGAGGTAGCGTTAAGAACAGAGGACTGGGCCATTGAGGAATACCGTCACCTGGCCCCCTCTGTTCCTTCTTTTGGAAAATTAAAAAAAAAACGAGAGGGGAGGATTTCCAGCCCCCGCTCCCTCCCCTTTTAGTCGCCTTCTACGACACGCAGGGAATACGTGGGAAGTATTCTTAATCCCCTATCCCCAGGGATATATATATATAATATATATATATATATAATATATATATATATTATATATTACTATACTATATATACACACACAGACATATACACATATACACATGTACATAATTCATGCTTACTGCCTTTATTCATTCTCATCGCCACCCCACACACATGAAATGACACCCCCCTCCCTTGTGTGCGCACAATGTAGTGCTAGGAAAAGACAACAAAGGCCACATTCATTCACACTCAGCCTCTAGCTATCTTGTGTAATGCACCGAAACCACAGCCTCCATTTCCACATCCACATTATTCTTATCATACTTTGTCGCTGTCTCCCACGTTAGTGAGGCAGCGCAAGGAAACAGACGAAAGAAATGGCCCAACCCCCCCCATACACATGTATATACATACGTCCACACACGCAAATATACATACCTACACAGCTTTCCATGGTTTACCCCAGACGCTTCACATGCCTTGATTCAATCCACTGACAGCACATCAACCCCGGTATACCACATCGCTCCAATTCACTCTATTCCTTGCCCTCCTTTCACCTCCTGCATGTTCAGGCCCCGATCACACAAAATCTTTTTCACTCCATCTTTCCACCTCCAATTTGGTCTCCCTCTTCTCCTTGTTCCCTCCACCTCCGACACATATATCCTCTTGGTCAATCTTTCCTCACTCATTCTCTCCATGTGACCAAACCATTTCAAAAAACCCTCTTCTGCTCTCTCAACCACGCTCTTTTTATTTCCACACATCTCTCTTACCCTTTCATTACTTACTCGATCAAACCACCTCACACCACATATTGTCCTCAAACATCTCATTTCCAGCACATCCATCCTCCTGCGCACAACTCTATCCATAGCCCACGCCTCGCAACCATACAACATCGTTGGAAGCACTATTCCTTCAAACATACCATTTTTGCTTTCCGAGATAATGTTCTCGACTTCCACACATTCTTCAAGGCCCCCAGAATTTTCGCCCCCTCCCCCACCCTATATATATATTATATATATATATATTTTTTTTTTTTTTTATACTTTGTCGCTGTCTCCCGCGTTTGCGAGGTAGCGCAAGGAAACAGACGAAAGAAATGGCCCAACCCCCCCCATACACATGTATATACATACGTCCACACACGCAAATATACATACCTATACAATTCATGTATACATACCACAGACATATACATAGTAGGTAGAAGTCTTATACCGTTTCCACAGAGCATCTCTATCAACTCTATCATATGCCTTCTCCAGATCCATAAATGCTACATACAAATCCATTTGCTTTTCTAAGTATTTCTCACATATATTCTTCAAAGCAAACAACTGATACACACATCCTCTACCACTTCTGAAACCACACTGCTCTTCCCCAATCTGATGCTCTGTACAATGCCTTCACCCTCTCAATCAATATCCTCCCATATAATTTACCAGGAATACTCAACAAACTTATACCTCTGAAATTTGAGCACTCACTCTTATCACCCTTGCCTTGTAAAATGGCACTATGCACGCATTCCGCCAATCCTCGGCACCTCACCATGAGTCATACATACATTAAATAACCTTACCAACCAGTCAACAATACAGTCATCCCCTTTTTTAATAAATTCCACTGCAATACCATCCAAACCTGATGCCTTGCCGGCTTTCATCTCCGCAAAGCTTTTACTACCTCTTCTCTGTTTACCAAATCATTTTCCCTAACCTCTCACTTTGCACACCACCTCAACCAAAACACCCTATATCTGCCACTCTATCATCAAACACATTCAACAAACCTTCAAAATACTCACTCCATCTCCTTCTCACATCATCACTACTTGTTTATCACCTCCCCATTTGAGCCCTTCACTGAAGTTCCCATTTCTTCCCTTGTCTTACACACTTTATTTACCTCCTTCCAGAACATCTTTTTATTCTCCCTAAAATTTATTGATACTCTCTTACCCCAACTCTCATTTGCCCTCTTTTTCACCTCTTGCACCTTTCTCTTGACCTCCTGTCTCTTTCTTTTATACATCTCCCACTCAATTGCATTTTTTCCCTGCAAAAATCGTCCAAATGCCTCTTCTCTTTCAATAATAATCTTACTTCTTCATCCCACCACTCACTACCCTTTCTAATCAAACCACCTCCCACTGTAAGAATATATGGTGTGGGAGGTAAGTTGTTAGAAGCAGTGAAAAGTTTTTATCGAGGATTAAGGCATGTTGTAACGTGTAGAAGAGAGAAAGTGATTGGTTCTCAGTGAATGTAGGTTTGCGGCAGGGGTGTGTGATGTCTCCATGGTTTGTTTTATTTGTTTATGGATGGGGTTGTTAGGGAGGTGAATGCAAGAGTTTTGGAAAGAGGGGCAAGTATGAAGTCTGTTGTGGATGAGAGAGCTTGGGAAGTGAGTCAGTTTTTGTTCGCTGATGATACAGCGCTGGTGGCTGATTGATGTGAGAAACTGCAGAAGTTGGGACTTGAGTTGGTAAAGTGTGTGAAAGAAGAAAGTTAAGAGTAAATGTGAATAAAGAGCAAGGTTATTAGGTACAGTAGGGTTGAGGGTCAAGTCAATTGGAGGTAATTTTTGAATGGCGAACCACTGGAGGAAGCAAAGTGTTTAGAAATCTCGAGTGGATCTGGCAGCGGATGGAACCATGGAAGCGGAAGTGGATCATAGGGTGGGGGAGGGGGCGAAAATCCTGGGAGCCTTGAAGAATGTGTGGAAGTTGGGGGGGGTGGGGAGAACATATCTCTGAAGGGCAAAAATGGAGTATGGATTTGAAGGAATAGTTCTTCCAACAATGTAGTATGTGTTGCGAGGCGTGGGCTATGGATAGAGTTGTGCGCAGGAGGGTGGATGTGCTGGAAATGAGATGTTTGAGGACAATGTGTGGTGTGAGGTGGTTTGATCGAGTAAGTAACGTAAGGGTAAGAGAGATGTGTGGAAGTAAAAAGAGCGTGGTTGAGAGAGCAGAAGAGGGTGTTTTGAAATGGTTTGGGCACATGGAGAGAATGAGTAAGGAAAGATTGACCAAGAGGATATATGTGTCGGAGGTGGAGGGAACGAGGAGAAGTGGGAGACCAAATTGGAGGTGGAAAGATGGAGTGAAAAAGATTTTGTGTGATCGGGGCCTGAACATGCAGGAGGGTGAAAGGAGGGCAAGGAATAGAGTGAAAATTGGCTCAATGTGTATACCGGGTTGATGTGCTGTCAGTGGATTGAATCAGGGCATGTGAAGCGTCTGGGGTAAACCATGAGAAGCTGTGTAGGTATGTATATTTGCGTGAGTGGACTGTATGTATATACATGTGTATGGGGGTGGGTTGGGCCATTTTTTTTCGTCTGTTTCCTTGCGCTACCTGCAAACGCAGGAGACAGTGACAAAGCAAAAAAAAAAAAAAAATATATATATATTTTTTTTTTTTTTTTTTATACTTTGTCGCTGTCTCCCGCGTTTGCGAGGTAGCGCAAGGAAACAGACGAAAGAAATGGCCCAACCCCCCCCATACACATGTATATACATACGTCCACACACGCAAATATACATACCTACACAGCTTTCCATGATTTACCCCAGACGTTTCACATGCCTTGATTCAATCCACTGACAGCACGTCAACCCCGGTATACCACATCGCTCCAATTCACTCTATTCCTTGCCCTCCTTTCACCCTCCTGCATGTTCAGGCCCCGATCACACAAAATCTTTTTCACTCCATCTTTCCACCTCCAATTTGGTCTCCCTCTTCTCCTTGCTCCCTCCACCTCCGACACATATATCCTCTTGTCAATCTTTCCTCACTCATTCTCTCCATGTGCCCAAACCATTTCAAAACACCCTCTTCTGCTCTCTCAACCACGCTCTTTTTATTTCCACACATCTCTCTTACCCTTTCATTACTTACTCGATCAAACCACCTCACACCACACATTGTCCTCAAACATCTCATTTCCAGCACATCCATCCTCCTGCGCACAACTCTATCCATAGCCCACGCCTCGCAACCATACAACATCGTTGGAAGCACTATTCCTTCAAACATACCATTTTTGCTTTCCGAGATAATGTTCTCGACTTCCACACATTCTTCAAGGCCCCCAGAATTTTCGCCCCCTCCCCCACCCTAAGACCACTTTCCGCTTCCATATATATATATATATTATATATATATATATTTTTTTTTTTTTTTATACTTTGTCGCTGTCTCCCGCGTTTGCGAGGTAGCGCAAGGAAACAGACGAAAGAAATGGCCCAACCCCCCCCATACACATGTATATACATACGTCCACACACGCAAATATACATACCTACACAGCTTTCCATGGTTTACCCCAGACGCTTCACATGCCTTGATTCAATCCACTGACAGCACATCAACCCCGGTATACCACATCGCTCCAATTCACTCTATTCCTTGCCCTCCTTTCACCCTCCTGCATGTTCAGGCCCCGATCACACAAAATCTTTTTCACTCCCACTCCATCTTTCCACCTCCAATTTGGTCTCCCTCTTCTCCTTGTTCCCTCCACCTCCGACACATATATCCTCTTGTCAATCTTTCCTCACTCATTCTCTCCATGTGCCCAAACCACTTTAAAACACCCTCTTCTGCTCTCCTCAACTCTCAACCCACGCTCTTTTTATTTCCACACATCTCTCTTACCCTTACGTTACTCACTCGATCAAACCACCTCACACCACACATTGTCCTCAAACATCTCATTTCCAGCACATCCATCCTCCTGCGCACAACTCTATCCATAGCCCACGCCTCGCAACCATACAACATCGTTGGAAGCACTATTCCTTCAAACATACCCATTTTTGCTTTCCGAGATAATGTTCTCGACTTCCACACATTCTTCAAGGCCCCCAGAATTTTCGCCCCCTCCCCCCCCCTATATATAATATATATATATATATATATATAATATATATATATATAATATATATATATATATCTCTTTCTTTCAAACTCTTCGACCAATTCCCTCGTTAGCGAGGTAGCGATAGGAACAGAGGACCTGGGGCCTTTTTTGGAATATCCTCACCTGGCCCCCTCTGTTCCTTCTTTTGGAAAATTAAAAAAAAAACGAGAGGGGAGGATTTCCAGCCCCCCAATCCCGCTCCCTCCCCTTTTAGTCGCCTTCTACGACACGCAGGGAATACGTGGGAAGTATTCTTAATCCCCTATCCCCAGGGAAAATATATATATATATATATATATATATATATTATATATATATATATTATAATATATATATATATAATATATATACAAAAGCCCTCTTTTTCACCTCTTGCACCTTTCTCTTGAACTCCTGTCCTCTTTCTTATATACATCTCCCACTCAATTGCATTTTTTCCCTGCAAAAATCGTCCAAATGCCTCTCTCTTCTCTTTCACTAATAATCTTACTTCTTCATCCCACCACTCACTACCCTTTCTAATCAACCCACCTCCCACTCTTCTCATGCCACATAGCACTTCTGCGCAATCCATCATTGATTCCCTAAATACATCCCATTCCTCCCCCACTCCCCTTACTTCCATTGTTC
>NC_092229.1:29732256-29892256 GCF_036320965.1 Panulirus ornatus
CATTCACTGCTTCCCTAAATACATCCCATTCCTCCCCCACTCCCCTTATGTCCTTTGTTCTCACCTTTTTCCATTCTGTACTCAGTCTCTCCTGGTACTTCCTTACACAAGTCTCCTTCCCAAGCTCACTTACTCTCACCACTCTCTCCACCCCAACATTCTCTCTTCTTTTCTGAAAACCCCTACAAATCTTCACCTTAGCCTCCACAAGATAATGATCAGACATCCCTCCCGTTGCACCTCTCAGCACATTAACATCCAAAAGTCTCTCTTTCGTGTGCCTATCAATTAACACGTAATCCAATAACGCTCTCTGGCCATATGTCCTACTTACATAGGTATACTTATGTATTTCTCTCTTTTTAAACCAGGTATTCCCAATCACCAGTCCTTTTTCAGCACATAAATCTACAAGCTCTTCACCATTTCCATTTACAACTCTGAACACCCCATGTATACCAATTATTCCCTCAACTGCCACATTACTCACCTTTGCATTCAAATCACTCATCACTCTAACCCGGTTCTCTAAGCATCAAACTAACTAACACACTCACTCAGCTGCTCCCAAAACACTTGCTTCTCATGATCTTTCTTCTCATGCCCAGGTGCATATGCACCAATAATCACCCATATCTCTCCATCAACTTTCAGTTTTACCCATATTAATCGAGAATTTACTTTCTTACACTCTATCACATACTCCCACAACTCCTGATTCAGGAGTAGTGCTACTCCTTCCCTTGCTCTTGTCCTCTCACTAACCCCTGACTTTACTCCCCTTTACTCTTGAGCATCGTTACAGTCAGGGCCAAAACATCCAGGTTCCTTTCCTCAAACTAACTAACCTATCTCTCCTTTTTTTCTCATCTTGGTTACATCCACACACATTTAGACACCCCAATCTGAGCCTTTGAGGAGGAAGAGCCACGTCCTCGCGTGACTCCTTCTTCTGTTTCCCTTTTAGAAAGTTAAAATACGAGGGGAGGGTTTCTGGCCCCCCGCTCCCGTCCCTTTAGTCGCCTTCTACGACACGCAGGGAATACGTGGGAAGTATTCTTAATCCCCTATCCCCAGGGAAAATATATATATATTTTTTTTCAAACCATTCGCCATTTCCCACATACGAGGTAGCGTTAAGAACAGAGGACTGGGCCATTGAGGAATACCGTCACCTGGCCCCCTCTGTTCCTTCTTTTGGAAAATTAAAAAAAAAACGAGAGGGGAGGATTTCCAGCCCCCGCTCCCTCCCCTTTTAGTCGCCTTCTACGACACGCAGGGAATACGTGGGAAGTATTCTTAATCCCCTATCCCCAGGGATATATATATATAATATATATATATATATAATATATATATATATTATATATTACTATACTATATATACACACACAGACATATACACATATACACATGTACATAATTCATGCTTACTGCCTTTATTCATTCTCATCGCCACCCCACACACATGAAATGACACCCCCCTCCCTTGTGTGCGCACAATGTAGTGCTAGGAAAAGACAACAAAGGCCACATTCATTCACACTCAGCCTCTAGCTATCTTGTGTAATGCACCGAAACCACAGCCTCCATTTCCACATCCACATTATTCTTATCATACTTTGTCGCTGTCTCCCACGTTAGTGAGGCAGCGCAAGGAAACAGACGAAAGAAATGGCCCAACCCCCCCCATACACATGTATATACATACGTCCACACACGCAAATATACATACCTACACAGCTTTCCATGGTTTACCCCAGACGCTTCACATGCCTTGATTCAATCCACTGACAGCACATCAACCCCGGTATACCACATCGCTCCAATTCACTCTATTCCTTGCCCTCCTTTCACCTCCTGCATGTTCAGGCCCCGATCACACAAAATCTTTTTCACTCCATCTTTCCACCTCCAATTTGGTCTCCCTCTTCTCCTTGTTCCCTCCACCTCCGACACATATATCCTCTTGGTCAATCTTTCCTCACTCATTCTCTCCATGTGACCAAACCATTTCAAAAAACCCTCTTCTGCTCTCTCAACCACGCTCTTTTTATTTCCACACATCTCTCTTACCCTTTCATTACTTACTCGATCAAACCACCTCACACCACATATTGTCCTCAAACATCTCATTTCCAGCACATCCATCCTCCTGCGCACAACTCTATCCATAGCCCACGCCTCGCAACCATACAACATCGTTGGAAGCACTATTCCTTCAAACATACCATTTTTGCTTTCCGAGATAATGTTCTCGACTTCCACACATTCTTCAAGGCCCCCAGAATTTTCGCCCCCTCCCCCACCCTATATATATATTATATATATATATATTTTTTTTTTTTTTTATACTTTGTCGCTGTCTCCCGCGTTTGCGAGGTAGCGCAAGGAAACAGACGAAAGAAATGGCCCAACCCCCCCCATACACATGTATATACATACGTCCACACACGCAAATATACATACCTATACAATTCATGTATACATACCACAGACATATACATAGTAGGTAGAAGTCTTATACCGTTTCCACAGAGCATCTCTATCAACTCTATCATATGCCTTCTCCAGATCCATAAATGCTACATACAAATCCATTTGCTTTTCTAAGTATTTCTCACATATATTCTTCAAAGCAAACAACTGATACACACATCCTCTACCACTTCTGAAACCACACTGCTCTTCCCCAATCTGATGCTCTGTACAATGCCTTCACCCTCTCAATCAATATCCTCCCATATAATTTACCAGGAATACTCAACAAACTTATACCTCTGAAATTTGAGCACTCACTCTTATCACCCTTGCCTTGTAAAATGGCACTATGCACGCATTCCGCCAATCCTCGGCACCTCACCATGAGTCATACATACATTAAATAACCTTACCAACCAGTCAACAATACAGTCATCCCCTTTTTTAATAAATTCCACTGCAATACCATCCAAACCTGATGCCTTGCCGGCTTTCATCTCCGCAAAGCTTTTACTACCTCTTCTCTGTTTACCAAATCATTTTCCCTAACCTCTCACTTTGCACACCACCTCAACCAAAACACCCTATATCTGCCACTCTATCATCAAACACATTCAACAAACCTTCAAAATACTCACTCCATCTCCTTCTCACATCATCACTACTTGTTTATCACCTCCCCATTTGAGCCCTTCACTGAAGTTCCCATTTCTTCCCTTGTCTTACACACTTTATTTACCTCCTTCCAGAACATCTTTTTATTCTCCCTAAAATTTATTGATACTCTCTTACCCCAACTCTCATTTGCCCTCTTTTTCACCTCTTGCACCTTTCTCTTGACCTCCTGTCTCTTTCTTTTATACATCTCCCACTCAATTGCATTTTTTCCCTGCAAAAATCGTCCAAATGCCTCTTCTCTTTCAATAATAATCTTACTTCTTCATCCCACCACTCACTACCCTTTCTAATCAAACCACCTCCCACTGTAAGAATATATGGTGTGGGAGGTAAGTTGTTAGAAGCAGTGAAAAGTTTTTATCGAGGATTAAGGCATGTTGTAACGTGTAGAAGAGAGAAAGTGATTGGTTCTCAGTGAATGTAGGTTTGCGGCAGGGGTGTGTGATGTCTCCATGGTTTGTTTTATTTGTTTATGGATGGGGTTGTTAGGGAGGTGAATGCAAGAGTTTTGGAAAGAGGGGCAAGTATGAAGTCTGTTGTGGATGAGAGAGCTTGGGAAGTGAGTCAGTTTTTGTTCGCTGATGATACAGCGCTGGTGGCTGATTGATGTGAGAAACTGCAGAAGTTGGGACTTGAGTTGGTAAAGTGTGTGAAAGAAGAAAGTTAAGAGTAAATGTGAATAAAGAGCAAGGTTATTAGGTACAGTAGGGTTGAGGGTCAAGTCAATTGGAGGTAATTTTTGAATGGCGAACCACTGGAGGAAGCAAAGTGTTTAGAAATCTCGAGTGGATCTGGCAGCGGATGGAACCATGGAAGCGGAAGTGGATCATAGGGTGGGGGAGGGGGCGAAAATCCTGGGAGCCTTGAAGAATGTGTGGAAGTTGGGGGGGGTGGGGAGAACATATCTCTGAAGGGCAAAAATGGAGTATGGATTTGAAGGAATAGTTCTTCCAACAATGTAGTATGTGTTGCGAGGCGTGGGCTATGGATAGAGTTGTGCGCAGGAGGGTGGATGTGCTGGAAATGAGATGTTTGAGGACAATGTGTGGTGTGAGGTGGTTTGATCGAGTAAGTAACGTAAGGGTAAGAGAGATGTGTGGAAGTAAAAAGAGCGTGGTTGAGAGAGCAGAAGAGGGTGTTTTGAAATGGTTTGGGCACATGGAGAGAATGAGTAAGGAAAGATTGACCAAGAGGATATATGTGTCGGAGGTGGAGGGAACGAGGAGAAGTGGGAGACCAAATTGGAGGTGGAAAGATGGAGTGAAAAAGATTTTGTGTGATCGGGGCCTGAACATGCAGGAGGGTGAAAGGAGGGCAAGGAATAGAGTGAAAATTGGCTCAATGTGTATACCGGGTTGATGTGCTGTCAGTGGATTGAATCAGGGCATGTGAAGCGTCTGGGGTAAACCATGAGAAGCTGTGTAGGTATGTATATTTGCGTGAGTGGACTGTATGTATATACATGTGTATGGGGGTGGGTTGGGCCATTTTTTTTCGTCTGTTTCCTTGCGCTACCTGCAAACGCAGGAGACAGTGACAAAGCAAAAAAAAAAAAAAAATATATATATATTTTTTTTTTTTTTTTTTATACTTTGTCGCTGTCTCCCGCGTTTGCGAGGTAGCGCAAGGAAACAGACGAAAGAAATGGCCCAACCCCCCCCATACACATGTATATACATACGTCCACACACGCAAATATACATACCTACACAGCTTTCCATGATTTACCCCAGACGTTTCACATGCCTTGATTCAATCCACTGACAGCACATCAACCCCGGTATACCACATCGCTCCAATTCACTCTATTCCTTGCCCTCCTTTCACCCTCCTGCATGTTCAGGCCCCGATCACACAAAATCTTTTTCACTCCATCTTTCCACCTCCAATTTGGTCTCCCTCTTCTCCTTGCTCCCTCCACCTCCGACACATATATCCTCTTGTCAATCTTTCCTCACTCATTCTCTCCATGTGCCCAAACCACTTCAAAACACCCTCTTCTGCTCTCTCAACCACGCTCTTTTTATTTCCACACATCTCTCTTACCCTTACGTTACTCACTCGATCAAACCACCTCACACCACACATTGTCCTCAAACATCTCATTTCCAGCACATCCATCCTCCTGCGCACAACTCTATCCATAGCCCACGCCTCGCAACCATACAACATCGTTGGAAGCACTATTCCTTCAAACATACCATTTTTGCTTTCCGAGATAATGTTCTCGACTTCCACACATTCTTCAAGGCCCCCAGAATTTTCGCCCCCTCCCCCACCCTAAGACCACTTTCCGCTTCCATATATATATATATATATATATATATATTTTTTTTTTTTTTATACTTTGTCGCTGTCTCCCGCGTTTGCGAGGTAGCGCAAGGAAACAGACGAAAGAAATGGCCCAACCCCCCCCATACACATGTATATACATACGTCCACACACGCAAATATACATACCTACACAGCTTTCCATGGTTTACCCCAGACGCTTCACATGCCTTGATTCAATCCACTGACAGCACGTCAACCCCGGTATACCACATCGCTCCAATTCACTCTATTCCTTGCCCTCCTTTCACCCTCCTGCATGTTCAGGCCCCGATCACACAAAATCTTTTTCACTCCATCTTTCCACCTCCAATTTGGTCTCCCTCTTCTCCTTGTTCCCTCCACCTCCGACACATATATCCTCTTGTCAATCTTTCCTCACTCATTCTCTCCATGTGCCCAAACCACTTTAAAACACCCTCTTCTGCTCTCCTCAACTCTCAACCCACGCTCTTTTTATTTCCACACATCTCTCTTACCCTTACGTTACTCACTCGATCAAACCACCTCACACCACACATTGTCCTCAAACATCTCATTTCCAGCACATCCATCCTCCTGCGCACAACTCTATCCATAGCCCTCTTTTTTGCCTCTTGCACCTTTCTCTTGACCTCCTGTCTCTTTCTTTTATACATCTCCCACTCATTTGCATTATTTCCCTGCAAAAATCGTCCAAATGACTCTCTCTTCTCTTTCACTAATAATCTTACTTCTTCATCCCACCACTCACTACCCTTTCTAATCTGCCCACCTCCCACGCTTCTCATGCCACAAGCATCCCATGTACAAGCCATCATGCTTCCCTAAATACATCCCATTCCCCCCCCACTCCCCTTATGTCCTTTGTTTTCACCTTTTTCCATTCTGTACTCAGTCTCTCCTGGTACTTCCTCACACAAGTCTCCTTCCCAAGCTCACTTACTCTCACCACTCTCTCCACCCCAACATTCTCTCTTCTTTTCTGAAAACCCCTACAAATCTTCACCTTCACCTCCACAAGATAATGACCAGACATCCCCCCAGTTGCACCTCTCAGCACATTAACATCCAAAAGTCTCTCTTTCGTGTGCCTATCAATTAACACGTTTAAACCAATAACGCTCTCTGGCCATCTCTCCTACTTACATACGTATACTTATGTATTTCTCTCTTTTTAAACCAGGTATTCCCAATCACCAGTCCTTTTTCAGCACATAAATCTACAAGCTCTTCACATTTCCATTTACAACACTGAACACCCCATGTATACCAATTATTCCCTCAACTGCCACATTACTCACCTTTGCATTCAAATCACTCATCACTATAACCCGGTCTCATGCATCAAAACTACTAACACACTCACTCAGCTGCTCCCAAAACACTTGCTTCTCATGATCTTTCTTCTCATGTCCAGGTGCATATGCACCAATAATCATCCATCTCTCTCCATTCACTTTCAGTTTTACCCATATCAATCTAGAGTTTACTTTCTTACACTCTATCACATACTCCCACAACTCCTGATTCAGGAGTAGTGCTACTCCTTCCCTTGCTCTTGTCCTCTCACTAACCCCTGACTTTACTCCCCTTTACTCTTGAGCTTCGTTTCAGTCAGGGCCAAAACATCCAGGTTCCTTTCCTCAAACATACTAAACCTATCTCTCCTTTTTTCTCATCTTGGTTACATCCACACACATTTAGACACCCCAATCTGAGCCTTTGAGGAGGATGAGCACTCCTCGCGTGACTCCTTCTTCTGTTTCCCCTTTTAGAAAGTTAAAATACAAGGAGGGGAGGGTTTCTGGCCCCCCGCTCCCGTCCCCTTTAGTCGCCTTCTACGACACGTGAGGAATGCGTGGGAAGTATTCTTTCTCCCCTATCCCCAGGGATATATATTTTTTTTCAAACCATTCGCCATTTCCCACATTAGCGAGGTAGCGTTAAGAACAGAGGACTGGGCCATTGAGGGAATATCCTCACCTGGCCCCCTTCTCTGTTCCTTCTTTTGGAAAATTAAAAAAAATTGAGAGGGGAGGATTTCCAGCCCCCCGCTCCCTCCCCTTTTAGTCGCCTTCTACGACACGCAGGGAATACGTGGGAAGTATTCTTAATCCCCTATCCCCAGGGATATATATATATATATATATATATATTATATATATATATATATATATATATATACATGAAACTAATTCATACTTGCAGCCTTAACTCATTCCCATCGCCACACCGCCACATATGAAATAGTATCTCCCCCTCCCCCTGCGAGGTGGCGCTAGGAAAGGACAACAAAGGACACATTCGTTCATACACAGTCTCTAGCTGTCATGTGTAATGCACCGAAACCAAAGCTCCCTTTCCACATCCAGGCCCCACAAAACTTTCCATGGTTTACCCCAGGTGCTTCACATGCCCTGGTTCAATCCATTGACAGCACGTCGACCCCGGTATACCACATTGTTCTAATCCACTCTATTCCTTGCACACCTTTCACCTTTCAGGCCCCAATCGCTCAAAATCTTTTTCACTCTATCCTTCCACCTCCACTGTCTCCCACTTCTCATCGTTCCCTCCACCTCTGACATATATAGCCTCTTTGTCAATCTTTCCTCACTCATTCTCTCCATGTGACCAAACCATTTCAACAGACCCTCTTCTGCTCTCTCAACCACACTCTTTTTAGTACCACTCATCTCTCTTACCCTTTCATTACTTACTCGATCAAACCACCTCACACCACATATTGTCCTCAAACATCTCATCTCTAACACATCCACCCTCCTCTGAACAACCCTATCTACAGCCCACGCCTGGCAACCATATAACATTGTTGGAACCACTATTCCTACAAACGTACCCATTTTTGCTTTCCGAGATAATGTTCTCACCTTCCTCACATTCTTCAACACTCCCAGAACCTTCGAACCCTCACCCACCCTGTGAATCACTTCCACTTCCATGGTTCCATCCGCAGCCAAATCCACTCCCGGATATCTAAAACACTTCACTTCCTCCAGTTTTTCTCCATTTAAACTTACCTCCCAATTGACTTGTCCCTCAACCCTACTGGACCTAATAACCTTGCTCTTATTCACATTCACTCTCAGCTTTCTTCTTTCACACGCTTTGCCAAACTCAGTCACCAGCTTCTGCAGTTTCTCACCTGAATCAGCCACAAGCGCTATATCATCAGCGAACAACAACTAACTCACTTTCCAAGCCCTCTCATCGACAACAGACTGCATACTTGCCCCCCCCCCCCTCTCTCCAAAACTCTTGCATTCACCTCTCTATATTTATTCTTTATACTTTACTGCTGTCTCCCGCGTTACTGAGGTAGTACAAGGAAAAACACGAAAGAATGGCCCAACCCATCCACATACACATGTATATATATATAAACGCCCACACACGCACATATACATACCTATACATTTCAATGTATACATACACAGACATATACATATATGTATATTCTTAATACCTTCCACAGAGCATCTCTATCAACTCTATCATATGCCTTCTCCAGATCCATAAATGCTACATACAAATCCATTTGCTTTTCTAAGTATTTCTCACATATATTCTTCAAAGCAAACAACTGATACACACATCCTCTACCACTTCTGAAACCACACTGCTCTTCCCCAATCTGATGCTCTGTACATGCCTTCACCCTCTCAATCAATATCCTCCCATATAATTTACCAGGAATACTCAACAAACTTATACCTCTGAAATTTGAGCACTCACTCTTATCCCCTTTGCCTTTGTAAAATGGCACTATGCACGCATTCCGCCAATCCTCAGGCACCTCACCATGAGTCATACATACATTAAATAACCTTACCAACCAGTCAATAATACAGTCACCCCCTTTTTTACTAAATTCCACTGCAATACCATCCAAACCTGATGCCTTGCCGGCTTTCATCTTCCGCAAAGCTTTTACTACCTCTTCTCTGTTTACCAAATCATTTTCCCTAACCCTCTCACTTTGCACACCACCTCAACCAAAACACCCTATATCTGCCACTCTATCATCAAACACATTCAACAAACCTTCAAAATACTCACTCCATCTCCTTCTCACATCATCACTACTTGTTATCACCTCCCCATTTGAGCCCTTCACTGAAGTTCCCATTTGCTCCCTTGTCTTACGCACTTTATTTACCTCCTTCCAGAACATCTTTTTATTCTCCCTAAAATTTAATGATACTCTCTTACCCCAACTCTCATTTGCCCTCTTTTTCACCTCTTGCACCTTTCTCTTGACCTCCTGTCTCTTTCTTTTATACATCTCCCACTCAATTGCATTTTTTCCCTGCAAAAATCGTCCAAATGCCTCTTCTCTTTCAATAATAATCTTACTTCTTCATCCCACCACTCACTACCCTTTCTAATCAAACCACCTCCCACTGTTAAGAATATATGGTGTGGGAGGTAAGTTGTTAGAAGCAGTGAAAAGTTTTTATCGAGGATGTAAGGCATGTGTACGTGTAGGAAGAGAGGAAAGTGATTGGTTCTCAGTGAATGTAGGTTTGCGGCAGGGGTGTGTGATGTCTCCATGGTTGTTTAATTTGTTTATGGATGGGGTTGTTAGGGAGGTGAATGCAAGAGTTTTGGAAAGAGGGGCAAGTATGAAGTCTGTTGTGGATGAGAGAGCTTGGGAAGTGAGTCAGTTTTTGTTCGCTGATGATACAGCGCTGGTGGCTGATTGATGTGAGAAACTGCAGAAGTTGGTGACTGAGTTTGGTAAAGTGTGTGAAAGAAGAAAGTTAAGAGTAAATGTGAATAAGAGCAAGGTTATTAGGTACAGTAGGGTTGAGGGTCAAGTCAATTGGGAGGTAAGTTTGAATGGAGAAAAACTGGAGGAAGTAAAGTGTTTTAGATATCTCGGAGTGGATCTGGCAGCGGATGGAACCATGGAAGCGGAAGTGGATCATAGGGTGGGGGAGGGGGCGAAAATCCTGGGAGCCTTGAAGAATGTGTGGAAGTTGAGAACATTATCTCGGAAAGCAAAAATGGGTATGTTTGAAGGAATAGTTCTTCCAACAATGTTGTATGGTTGCGAGGCGTGGGCTATGGATAGAGTTGTGCACAGGAGGGTGGATGTGCTGGAAATGAGATGTTTGAGGACAATGTGTGGTGTGAGGTGGTTTGATCGAGTAAGTAACGTAAGGGTAAGAGAGATGTGTGGAAGTAAAAAGAGCGTGGTTGAGAGAGCAGAAGAGGGTGTTTTGAAATGGTTTGGGCACATGGAGAGAATGAGTAAGGAAAGATTGACCAAGAGGATATATGTGTCGGAGGTGGAGGGAACGAGGAGAAGTGGGAGACCAAATTGGAGGTGGAAAGATGGAGTGAAAAAGATTTTGTGTGATCGGGGCCTGAACATGCAGGAGGGTGAAAGGAGGGCAAGGAATAGAGTGAATTGGATCAATGTGGTATACCGGGGTTGATGTGCTGTCAGTGGATTGAATCAGGGCATGTGAAGCGTCTGGGGTAAACCATGGAAAGCTGTGTAGGTATGTATATTTGCGTGAGTGGACGTGTATGTATATACATGTGTATGGGGGTGGGTTGGGCCATTTCTTTCGTCTGTTTCCTTGCGCTACCTCGCAAACGCAGGAGACAGTGACAAAGCAAAAAAAAAAAAAAAATATATATATATTTTTTTTTTTTTTTTTTTATACTTTGTCGCTGTCTCCCGCGTTTGCGAGGTAGCGCAAGGAAACAGACGAAAGAAATGGCCCAACCCCCCCCATACACATGTATATACATACGTCCACACACGCAAATATACATACCTACACAGCTTTCCATGATTTACCCCAGACGTTTCACATGCCTTGATTCAATCCACTGACAGCACATCAACCCCGGTATACCACATCGCTCCAATTCACTCTATTCCTTGCCCTCCTTTCACCCTCCTGCATGTTCAGGCCCCGATCACACAAAATCTTTTTCACTCCATCTTTCCACCTCCAATTTGGTCTCCCTCTTCTCCTTGCTCCCTCCACCTCCGACACATATATCCTCTTGGTCAATCTTTCCTCACTCATTCTCTCCATGTGCCCAAACCACTTCAAAACACCCTCTTCTGCTCTCTCAACCACGCTCTTTTTATTTCCACACATCTCTCTTACCCTTACGTTACTTACTCGATCAAACCACCTCACACCACACATTGTCCTCAAACATCTCATTTCCAGCACATCCATCCTCCTGCGCACAACTCTATCCATAGCCCACGCCTCGCAACCATACAACATCGTTGGAAGCACTATTCCTTCAAACATACCCATTTTTGCTTTCCGAGATAATGTTCTCGACTTCCACACATTCTTCAAGGCCCCCAGAATTTTCGCCCCCTCCCCCACCCTATGATCCACTTCCGCTTCCATATATATATATTATATATTATATTTTCATTATACTTTGTCGCTGTCTCCCGCGTTTGCGAGGTAGCGCAAGGAAACAGACGAAAGAAATGGCCCAACCCCCCCCATACACATGTATATACATACGTCCACACACGCAAATATACATACCTACACAGCTTTCCATGGTTTACCCCAGACGCTTCACATGCCCTGCTTCAATCCACTGACAGCACGTCAACCCCGGTATACCACATCGCTCCAATTCACTCTATTCCTTGCCCTCCTTTCACCCTCCTGCATGTTCAGGCCCCGATCACACAAAATCTTTTTCACTCCATCTTTCCACCTCCAATTTGGTCTCCCTCTTCTCCTTGTTCCCTCCACCTCCGACACATATATCCTCTTGGTCAATCTTTCCTCACTCATCCTCTCCATGTGCCCAAACCACTTTAAAACACCCTCTTCTGCTCTCTCAACCACGCTCTTTTTATTTCCACACATCTCTCTTACCCTTACGTTACTCACTCGATCAAACCACCTCATCACACACTGTCTTCAAACATCTCATTTCCAGCACATCCATCCTCCTGCGCACAACTCTATCCATAGCCCACGCCTCGCAACCATACAACATTGTTGGAACCACCATTCCTTCAAACATACCCATTTTTGCTTTCCGAGATAATGTTCTCGACTTCCACACATTCTTCAAGGCTCCCAGGATTTTCGCCCCCTCCCCCACCCTATATATATATATATATATATATATATATATATATATATATATATATATATATATATATCTCTTTCTTTCAAACTATTCGCCATTTCCCGCGTTAGCGAGGTAGCGTTAGGAACAGAGGACTGGGCCTTTTTTGGAATATCCTCACCTGGCCCCCTCTGTTCCTTCTTTTGGAAAATTAAAAAAAAAACGAGAGGGGAGGATTTCCAGCCCCCCCGCTCCCTCCCCTTTTAGTCGCCTTCTACGACACGCAGGGAATACGTGGGAAGTATTCTTAATCCCCTATCCCCAGGGAAAATATATATATATATATATATATATATATATATATATATATATATATATATATATATATATATATATATACATATGCCCTCTTTTTCACCTCTTGCACCTTTCTCTTGACCTCCTGTCTCTTTCTTATATACATCTCCCACTCAATTGCATTTTTTCCCTGCAAAGAAATCGTCCAAATGCCTCTCTCTTCTCTTTCACTAATAATCTTACTTCTTCATCCTACCACTCACTACCCTTTCTAATCAACCCACCTCCCACTCTTCTCATGCCACAAGCATCTTCTGCGCAATCCATCATTGATTCCCTAAATACATCCCATTCCTCCCCCACTCCCCTTACTTCCATTGTTCTCACCTTTTTCCATTCTGTACTGTCTCTCCTGGTACTTCCTCACACAAGTCTCCTTCCCAAGCTCACTTACTCTCACCACCCTCTTCACCCCAACATTCACTCTTCTTTTCTGAAAACCCATACAAATCTTCACCATAGCCTCCACAAGATAATGATCAGACATCCCTCCCGTTGCACCTCTCAGCACATTAACATCCAAAAGTCTCTCTTTCGCGTGCCTGTCAATTAACACGTAATCCAATAACGCTCTCTGGCCATCTCTCCTACTTACATAAGTATACTTATGTATATCTCGCTTTTTAAACCAGGTATTCCCAATCACCAGTCCTTTTTCAGCACATAAATCTACAAGCTCTTCACCATTTCCATTTACAACTCTGAACACCCCATGTATACCAATTATTCCCTCAACTGCCACATTACTCACCTTTGCATTCAAATCACCCATCACTATAACCCGGTCTCGTGCATCAAAACCACTAACACACTCATTCAGCTGCTCCCAAAACACTTGCCTCTCATGATCTTTCTTCTCATGCCCAGGTGCATATGCACCAATAATCACCCATATCTCTCCATCAACTTTCAGTTTTACCCATATTAATCGAGAATTTACTTTCTTACATTCTATCACATACTCCCACAACTCCTGTTTCAGGAGTACTGCTACTCCTTCCCTTGCTCTTGTCCTCTCACTAACCCCTGACTTGGTTTGGGCACATGGAGAGAATGAGTGAGGAAAGATTGACCAAGAGGATATATGTGTCGGAGGTGGAGGGAACGAGAAGTGGGAGACCAAATTGGAGGTGGAAAGATGGAGTGAAAAAGATTTTGTGTGATCGGGGCCTGAACATGCAGGAGGGTGAAAGGAGGGCAAGGAATAGAGTGAATTGGATTGATGTGGTATACTGGGGTTGACGTGCTGTCGGTGGATTGAATCAGGGCATGTGAAGCGTCTGGGGTAAACCATGAGAAGCTGTGTAGGTATGTATATTTGCGTGTGTGGACGTATGTATATACATGTGTATGGGGGTGGGTTGGGCCATTTTTTTTCGTCTGTTTCCTTGCGCTACCTCGCAAACGCGGGAGACAGCGACAAAGGAAAACAAATATATATATATATATATATATATATATATATATATATACACATGCTGCCTTCATCCATTCCTGCCGCCACCCCGCCACACATGAAATGACACCCCCCCTCCCCTTGTGTGCGCACAATGTAGTGCTAGGAAAAGACAACAAAGGCCACATTCATTCACACTCAGCCTCTAGCTATCTTGTGTAATGCACCGAAACCACAGCTCCATTTCCACATCCACATTATTCTTATCATACTTTGTCGCTGTCTCCCACGTTAGTGAGGCAGCGCAAGGAAACAGACGAAAGAATGGCCCAACCCACCCACATACACGTTTTTTTTTTTATACTATGTCGCTGTCTCCCGCGTTTGCGAGGTAGCGCACGGAAACAGACGAAAGAAATGGCCCAACCCACCCCCACACACATGCACATACACACGTCCACACACGCAAATATACATACCTACACAGCTTTCCATGGTTTACCCCAGACGCTTCACATGCCTTGATTCAATCCACTGACAGCACGTCAACCCCGGTATACCACATTGCTCCAATTCACTCTATTCCTTGCCCTCCTTTCACCCTCCTGCATGTTCAGGCCCCGATCACACAAAATCTTTTTCACTCCATCTTTCCACCTCCATACACATGTATGTATATATATATATATATATATATATATATATATATATATATATATATATATATATATATATATATATATATATATACACGCACATATACATACCTATACATTTCAACATATACACATATATACATACATAGATGTATACATATATACACATGTACATAATTCATGCTTACTGCCTTTATTCATTCTCATCGCCACCCCACCACACATGAAATGACAACCCCCTCCCCCACATGTGCACGAGGCAGCGCTAGGAAAAGACAACAAAGGCCACATTTGTTCACACTCAGTCTCTAGCTGTCATGTATAATGCACCGAAACCACAGCTCCCTTTCCACATCCAGGCCCATCAAAACATTCTATGGTTTACCCCAGACACTTCACATGCTCTGGTTCAATCCATTAACAGCACATCGACCCCAGTATACCACATCGTTCCAATTCACTCTATTCCTCATCTTTCACCTCATATTTCCACCTCCAATTTGGTCTCCCACTTCTCCTCGTTCCCTCCACCTCTGACACACATATCCTCTTTGTCAATCTTTCCTCACTCATTCTATCCATGTGACCAAACCATTTCAAAACACCCTCTTCTGCTCTCTCAACCACACTCAATTTATTGCCACACATCCTTCTTAACCTTTCATTACTTACTCAATCAAACCACCTCACATCACTTTTTTCCTCAAACATCTCATTTCCAACACATCCAGCCTCCTCCGCACAACTGTATCTATAGCCCATGCCTCGTAACCATATAACATTGTTGGAACCACTATTCCTTCAAACATACCCATTTTTGCTTTCGGAGATAAAGTTCTCGCCTTCCACACATTTTTCAATGCTCCCAGAACCTACGCCCCCTCCCCCACCCTGTGACTCACTTCCGCTTCAATGGTTCCATCCTCTGCCAAATCCACTCCCAGATACCTAAAACACTTCACTTCCTCCATTCTTTTCAATTCAGATTTACCTCCCAATTGACTTGTCCCTAAACCCTACTGTACCTAATAACCTTGAACCTACTATACCTAATAACCTTGCTCTTATTCACATTTACTCTCAGCTTTCTTTCACACACTTTACCAAAGTCAGTCACCAGCTTCTGCAGTTTCTCACCCAAATCAGCCACCAGCGCTGTATCATCAGCGAACAACAACTGACTCACTTCCTAACAGACTGCATACTTGTCCCTCTCTATTCTATACCACCACATTTTAGCAGTAAGGCAATCTTCACTTCATTCTTCTTCTCATCTTCCTCAGAACTCAGCAGACATATCTCAAAGTCCTGGTGGAGTCTTCTCAAATTTTCTGCTGTATTACCTTGAACACTCATCCTGAACATTCTAGGTGACCATGACAATGGCATAGGAAGACTGCCATCTCACAGCATCTCAATTCTTGCCACCAACCTTCTTCCCTCACATACAAGTAGCTCCTCTTTACAGCCAGAAGCATGTGAGACCGGCACACCTGACACCATGCAATATGTGCCATGTCAAGGTGACTTTAAGGTGAAGAAGGCACACGGATTGAGAGAAACAGCATTTCCATCAGTGGCGCCAAGCTATTCTTATTGTTCCAACAATACAGAAATGCACCTTAATCCCATGCATCATAACAAGGCTTTTCAAAAGAAATATGATATAATTGCCTACTACAAAAGCAACAAATAATACAAATATAATGTCATATAATGAATATATTATTTCCACATAAACTGAAATAATTATCATAACAGCATTGGTTGTGAACCTAAAGAAAAGTGAAGGCAATATAACCTAGAAGTTATATCGCCACCTGGTGGCAGTCACTGGGGAGCTTAGGGAATTTGAACAGTGTGAGCTCAGATATCAGTCCTCATGGTTCAGTCCAAGAAGGGTGTGTAGAAACTGAATTTTCCTTACCATATCCTGGATATGAAGCTAACCAAACTCTGATATTCCCTGAGGAGTACCTCACTTACTAGTGGAGTGAACAGCAGAAGGAAAAAGGTTCTTCAACTGACTCCATATCACCTCAACCTGATCCAGTTCCGTTTCAGATCCTTTCTGCTTTTCAACTAGCTTATGAAAGGGGTGTTTCATCCTTTTACTCATCAGGATTTCCATTCTTATCCTCCTCACCTCCTCAAAGTGGTGGCTCCAACAAAATAATCTCCATAACTAGTTAGCTCCAGTGCTGCTTTTTACACATGAGTGCCTCACCCTTAACAGGCCACTGTCAGATGGCAAATCGAGCACATTGTTTCCAGAGGCTCCTACCATATGTTCCTACAGACCACTTCTAGCTAATGTGTCTACATAATGTTCCAACCAGCTAATCCTATTAAATGCTATCACCTAATGTTCCTATCTACTACTTCTACCTGTTGCTTCAGCCTACTACTTCTATTTACTGCACATACCATCTTGCCCAAAGGTAGGGCTACTGCTTAGCACCAACCACAGGAAAATCTATAGTTATGTAGAATTAGTTGTGTGAGTCAAGTGTTGTCAAGTGTTACATAAAGAGAAGGTATGTTTGTGGACAAAATGCCAGCAGCACACATGTGGATAAAGCAGAAAGAAAAGATAGCTACCTGGGTCAGAGGAGTACACCTTAACAATCACTGAAGTGCTGGCTTACTATGGACTTCAGTGGTTGTCAAGTTGCACCCTTTGACTCATTTTCTTCCTTCAATAACAAGTTCTATACCATCTATGTACTGCTATCATATAGTCTAACAAACCCTGTTCCAACCCACTCCAAGACCTCACATCATGCACATTAACCATCAAAAACCTTCTAACTAATGCTAATCAATCATGTCATTGTCCACTATGTCTTCTCCTCTGTCTAAAACATGTGTACTTATGAACTTCTTTATGGTTAAAGTATGCAATTAAAACACTCAAGACTAATACACAATCCATGTATTCTTTTCTACTGTCAAATGCACCTGAGATTCCACAATATACATGCATACCATTGTAATTATATCATTTCAATCAAAACACAACACTTGTATTTTTAGTAAGAATTATACTTACCAATAGGTTTACACTCCTGTGGATCAGATAGCCTCTCTGTGACAGTCATTTGCCGGAAGGAGCCAGATCGGGTGAAAGTAGATGTAGCAGGATCAAATGACATAGTCACACCACACTCCTTATCTCTCTTCTGCTTTCGCTCTAGGCAGGCAGCAAAAGCACAGCCAACAGCGTGACTTAATCGCTCACCCTAATCAGAGAAATAATATATAACAAATTTGGAATTTTGGTGGGACAAAAAAAATTATGAAATATGAATAATAGAGCCAAAACAATATTATATGGTGTATGTTAAGTCAGGAAATATAAACATTTTACTACAATCATTCTCAAGTCATATATATATATATATATATATATATATATATATATATATATATATATATATATATATATATATATATATTTTATTTATTTTTTTTTTTTTGCTTTGTCGCTGTCTCCCTCGTTTGCGAGGTAGCGCAAGGAAACAGACGAAAGAAATGGCCCAACCCACCCCCATACACATGTATATACATACGTCCACACACGCAAATATACATACCTACACAGCTTTCCATGGTTTACCCCAGACGCTTCACATGCCTTGGTTCAATCCACTGACAGCACGTCAACCCCGGTATAACACATCGCTCCAATTCACTCTATTCCTTGCCCTCCTTTCACCCTCCTGCATGTTCAGGCCACGATCACACAAAATCTTTTTCACTCCATCTTTCCACCTCCAATTTGGTCTCCCTCTTCTCCTCGTTCCCTCCACCTCCGACACATATATCCTCTTGGTCAATCTTTCCTCACTCATCCTCTCCATGTGACCAAACCATTTCAAAACACCCTCTTCTGCTCTCTCAACCACGCTCTTTTTATTTCCACACATCTCTCTTACCCTTACGTTACTTACTCGATCAAACCACCTCACACCACACATTGTCCTCAAACATCTCATTTCCAGCACATCCATCCTCCTGCGCACAACTCTATCCATAGTCCACACCTCGCAACCATACAACATTGTTGGAACCACTATTCCTTCAAACATACCCATTTTTGCTTTCCGAGATAATGTTCTCGACTTCCACACATTCTTCAAGGCTCCCAGAATTTTCGCCCCCTCCCCCACCCTATGATCCACTTCCGCTTCCATGGTTCCATCCGCTGCCAGATCCACTCCCAGATATCTAAAACACTTCACTTCCTCCAGTTTTTCTCCATTCAAACTCACCTCCCAATTGACTTGACCCTCAACCCTACTGTACCTAATAACCTTGCTCTTATTCACATTTACTCTTAACTTTCTTCTTTCACACACTTTACCAAACTCAGTCACCAGCTTCTGCAGTTTCTCACATGAATCAGCCACCAGCGCTGTATCATCAGCAAACAACAACTGACTCACTTCCCAAGCTCTCTCATCCCCAACAGACTTCATACTTGCCCCTCTTTCCAAAACTCTTGCATTCACCTCCCTAACAACCCCATCCATAAACAAATTAAACAACCATGGAGAAATCACACACCCCTGCCGCAAACCTACATTCACTGAGAACCAATCACTTTCCTCTCTTCCTACACGTACACATGCCTTACATCCTCGATAAAAACTTTTCACTGCTTCTAACAACTTGCCTCCCACACCATATATTCTTAATACCTTCCACAGAGCATCTCTATCAACTCTATCATATGCCTTCTCCAGATCCATAAATGCTACATACAAATCCATTTGCTTTTCTAAGTATATATATATAAATATATATATATATATATATATATATATATATATATATATATATATATATATATATATATATATATGGTAAATTATATGGGAGGATATTGATTGAGAGGGTGAAAGCATGTGCAGAGCATCAGATTGGGGAAGAGCAGTGTGGTTTCAGAAGTGGTAGAGGATGTGTGGATCAGGTGTTTGCTTTGAAGAATGTATGTGAGAAATACTTAGAAAAGCAAATGGATTTGTATGTAGCATTTATGGATCTGGAGAAGGCATATGATAGAGTTCATAGAGATACTCTGTGGAAGGTATTAAGAATATATGGTGTGGGAGGCAAGTTGTTAGAAGCAGTGAAAAGTTTTTATCGAGGATGTAAGGCATGTGTACGTGTAGGAAGAGAGGAAAGCGATTGGTTCTCAGTGAATGTAGGTTTGCGGCAGGGGTGTGTGATGTCTCCATGGTTGTTTAATTTGTTTATGGATGGGGTTGTTAGGGAGGTGAATGCAAGAATTTTGGAAAGAGGGGCAAGTATGAAGTCTGTTGGGGATGAGAGAGCTTGGGAAGTCAGTTGTTGTTCGCTGATGATACAGCTCTGGTGGCTGATTCATGTGAGAAACTGCAGAAGCTGGTGACTGAGTTTGGTAAAGTGTGTGAAAGAAGAAAGTTAAGAGTAAATGTGAATAAGAGCAAGGTTATTAGGTACAGTAGGGTTGAGGGTCAAGTCAATTGGGAGGTGAGTTTGAATGGAGAAAAACTGGAGGAAGTGAAGTGTTTTAGATATCTGGGAGTGGATCTGGCAGCAGATGAAACCATGGAAGCGGAAGTGGATCATAGGGTGGGGGAGGGGGCGAAAATTCTGGGAGCCTTGTAGAATGTGTGGAAGTCGAGAACATTATCTCGGAAAGCAAAAATGGGTATGTTTGAAGGAATAGTGGTTCCAACAATGTTGTATGGTTGCGAGGCATGGGCTATGGATAGAGTTGTGCGCAGGAGGATGGATGTGCTGGAAATGAGATGTTTGAGGACAATGTGTGGTGTGAGGTGGTTTGATCGAGTAAGTAACGTAAGGGTAAGAGAGATGTGTGGAAATAAAAAGAGCGTGGTTGAGAGAGCAGAAGAGGGTGTTTTGAAATGGTTCGGGCACATGGAGAGAATGAGTGAAGAAAGATTGACCAAGAGAATATATGTGTCGGAGGTGGAGGGAACGAGGAGAAGAGGGAGACCAAATTGGAGGTGGAAAGATGGAGTGAAAAAGATTTTGTGTGATCGTGGCCTGAACATGCAGGAGGGTGAAAGGAGGGCAAGGAATAGAGTGAATTGGAGCGATGTGGTATACCGGGGTTGACGTGCTGTCAGTGGATTGAACCAAGGCATGTGAAGAGTCTGGGGTAAACCATGGAAAGCTGTGTAGGTATGTATATTTGCGTGTGTGGACGTATGTATATACATGTGTATGGGTTGGGCCATTTCTTTCGTCTATTTCCTTGCGCTACCTCGCAAACGCGGGAGACAGCGACAAATCAAAAAAAAAAAAAAAAATATATATATATATATATATATATATATATATATATATATATATATATATATATATATATATATATATATATATATATATAAATAAATTTCAGAGGTATAAGTTTGTTGAGTATTCCTGGTAAATTATATGGGAGGGTATTGATTAAGAGGGTGAAGGCATGTACAGAGCATCAGATTGGGGAAGAGCAGTGTGGTTTCAGAAGTGGTAGAGGATGTGTGGATCAGGTGTTTGCTTTGAAGAATGTATCTGAGAAATACTTAGAAAAGCAAATGGATTTGTATGTAGCATTTATGGATCTGGAGAATGCATATGATAGAGTTCATAGAGATGCTCTGTGGAAGGTATTAAGAATATATGGTGTGGGAGGCAAGTTGTTAGAAGCAGTGAAAAGTTTTTTATCGAGGATGTAAGGCATGTGTACGTGTAGGAAGAGAGGAAAGTGATTGGTTCTCAGTGAATGTAGGTTTGCGGCAGGGGTGTGTGATGTCTCCATGGTTGTTTAATTTGTTTATGGATGGGGTTGTTAGGGAGGTGAATGCAAGAGTTTTGGAAAGAGGGGCAAGTATGAAGTCTGTTGGGGATGAGAGAGCTTGGGAAGTGAGTCAGATGTTGTTCGCTGATGATACAGTGCTGGTGGCTGATTCATGTGAGAAACTGCAGAAGCTGGTGACTGAGTTTGGTAAAGTGTGTGAAAGAAGAAAGTTAAGAGTAAATGTGAATAAGAGCAAGGTTATTAGGTACGGTAGGGTTGAGGGTCAAGTCAATTGGGAGGTAAGTTTGAATGGAGAAAAACTGGAGGAAGTAAAGTGTTTTAGATATCTGGGAGTGGATCTGGCAGCGGATGGAACCATGGAAGCGGAAGTGGATCATAGGGTGGGAGAGGGGGCAAAAATCCTGGGAGCCTTGAAGAATGTGTGGAAGTCGAGAACATTATCTCGGAAAGCAAAAATGGGTATGTTTGAAGGAATAGTGGTTCCAACAATTTTGTATGGTTGCGAGGCGTGGGCTATGGATAGAGTTGTGCGCAGGAGGATGGATGTGCTGGAAATGAGATGTTTGAGGACAATGTGTGGTGTGAGGTGGTTTGATCGAGTAAGTAACGTAAGGGTAAGAGAGATGTGTGGAAATAAAAAGAGCGTGGTTGAGAGAGCAGAAGAGGGTGTTTTGAAATGGTTTGGGCACATGGAGAGAATGAGTGAGGAAAGATTGACCAAGAGGATATATGTGTCGGAGGTGGAGGGAACGAGGAGAAGTGGGAGACCAAATTGGAGGTGGAAAGATGGAGTGAAAAAGATTTTGTGTGATCAGGGCCTGAACATGCAGGAGGGTGAAAGGAGGGCAAGTGGATTGAATCAGGGCATGTGAAGCGTCTGGGGTAAACCATGGAAAGCTGTGTAGGTATGTATATTTGCATGTGTGGACATATGTATATACATGTGTATGGGGGTGGGTTGGGCCATTTTTTTTGTCTGTTTCCTTGCGCTACCTCGCAAACGCGGGAGACAGCGACAAAGCAAAAAAAAAAAAAAAAGTAAATAAATAAATTTTTTAGAAATTATTTGCTTTATCACTGTCTCCCGTGTTAGCAAGGTAGCGCAAGGAAACAGACGAAAGAATGGCCCAACCCACCCACATACACATGTATATACATACATGTCCACACACGCACAATATACATACCTATACATCTCAATGTACACATATATATTACACACACAGACATATACATATATACACATGTACATAATTCACACTGTCTGCCTTTATTTGCTCCCATCGCCACCTCGCCACACATGGAATAACAACCCCCTCCCCCCTCATGTGTGTGAGGTAGTGCTAGGAAAAACACCAAAGGCCCCATTCGTTCACACTCAGTCTCTAGCTGTCATGTAATAATGCACCGAAACCACAGCTCCCATTCCACATCCAGGCCCCACGTACTTTGCATGGTTTACCACAGACGCTTCACATGCCTTGGTTCAATCCATTGACAGCATGTCGACCCCAGTATATCACATCGTTCCAATTTACTCTATTCCTTACACGCCTTTCACCCTCCTGCATGTTCAGGCCCCGATCACTCAAAATTTTTTTCTCTCCATCTTTCCAGCTCCATATATAAATATATATATATAAATTTTAGGGAGAATAAAAAGATGTTTTGGAAGGAGGTAAATAAAGTGTGTAAGACAAGGGAGCAAATGGGAACTTCAGTGAAGGGCGCAAATGGGGAGGTGATAACAAGTAGTGGTGATGTGAGAAGATGGAGTGAGTATTTTGAAGGTTTGTTGAATGTGTTTGATGATAGAGTGGCAGATATAGGGTGTTTTGGTCGAGGTGGTGTGCAAAGTGAGAGGGTTAGGGAAAATGATTTGGTAAACAGAGAAGAGGTAGTAAAAGCTTTGCGGAAGATGAAAGCCGGCAAGGCAGCAGGTTTGGATGGTATTGCAGTGGAATTTAGTAAAAAAGGGGGTGACTGTATTATTGACTGGTTGGTAAGGTTATTTAATGTATATATGACTCATGGTGAGGTGCCTGAGGATTGGCGATATGCGTGCATAGTGCCATTGTACAAAGGCAAAGAGTGCTCAAATTTCAAAGGTATAAGTTTGTTGAGTATTCCTGGTAAATTATATGGGAGGGTATTGATTGAGAGGGTGAAGGCATGTACAGAGCATCAGATTGGGGAAGAGCAGTGTGGTTTCAGAAGTGGTAGAGGATGTGTGGATCAGGTGTTTGCTTTGAAGAATGTATCTGAGAAATACTTAGAAAAGCAAATGGATTTGTATGTAGCATTTATGGATCTGGAGAAGGCATATGATAGAGTTGATAGAGATGCTCTGTGGAAGGTATTAAGAATATATGGTGTGGGAGGCAAGTTGTTAGAAGCAGTGAAACGTTTTTTATCGAGGATGTAAGGCATGTGTACGTGTAGGAAGAGAGGAAAGTGATTGGTTCTCAGTGAATGTAGGTTTGCGGCAGGGGTGTGTGATGTCTCCATGGTTGTTTAATTTGTTTATGGATGGGGTTGTTAGGGAGGTGAATGCAAGAGTTTTGGAAAGAGGGGCAAGTATGAAGTCTGTTGTGGATTAGAGAGCTTGGGAAGTGAGTCAGTTGTTGTTCGCTGATGATACAGCGCTGGTGGCTGATTCATGTGAGAAACTGCAGAAGCTGGTGACTGAGTTTGGTAAAGTGTGTGAAAGAAGAAAGTTAAGAGTAAATGTGAATAAGAGCAAGGTTATTAGGTACAGTGGGGTTGAGGGTCAAGTCAATTGGGAGGTAAGTTTGAATGGAGAAAAACTGGAGGAAGTAAAGTGTTTTAGATATCTGGGAGTGGATCTGGCAGCGGATGGAACCATGGAGGCGGAAGTGAATCATAGGGTGGGGGAAGGGGCAAAAATCCTGGGAGCCTTGAAGAATGTGTGGAAGTCGAGAACATTATCTCGGAAAGCAAAAATGGGTATGTTTGAAGGAATAGTGGTTCCAACAATGTTGTATGGTTGCGAGGCTTGGGCTATGGATAGAGTTGTGCGCAGGAGGATGGATGTGCTGGAAATGAGATGTTTGAGGATAATGTGTGGTGTGAGGTGGTTTGATCGAGTAAGTAACGTAAGGGTAAGAGAGATGTGTGGAAATAAAAAGAGCGTGGTTGAGAGAGCAGAAGAGGGTGTTTTGAAATGGTTTGGTCACATGGAGAGAATGAGTGAGGAAAGATTGACCAAGAGGATATATGTGTCGGAGGTGGAGGGAATGAGGAGAAGTGGGAGACCAAATTGGAGGTGGAAAGATGGAGTGAAAAAGATTTTGTGTGATCGGGGCCTGAACATGCAGGAGGGTGAAAGGAGGGCAAGGAGTGAATTGGATCGATGTGGTATACCGGGGTTGACGTGCTGTCAGTGGATTGAATCAGGGCATGTGAAGTGCCTGGGGTAAACCATGGAAAGCTGTGCAGGTATGTATATTTGCGTGTGTGGACGTATGTATATACATGTGTATGGGGGTGGGTTGGGCCATTTCTTTCGTCTGTTTCCTTGCGCTATCTCGCAAACGCAGCAGACAGCAAAAAAAAAAAAAAAAAAAAATTTTTGCTTTGTCACTGTCTCCCGTGTCAGCAAGGTAGCGCAAGGAAACAGACGAAAGAATGGCCTAACCCACCCACATACACATGTATATACATAAACATCCACACACAAATATATATACCTATACATCTCAATGTATACATATATATACACACACATACATATGTACACATGTACATAATTCATACTGTCTGCCTTTATTCATTCCCATCGCCACTTCGCCACACATGGAATAACAACCTCCTCCCCCCTCATGTGTGCAAGGTAGCCCTAGGAAAAGACAACAAAGGCCACATTCGTTGACACTCAGTCTCTAGTTGTCTTGTAATAATGCACCGAAACCAAAGCTCCCTTTCCACATCCAGGCCCCACAGAACTTTCCATGGTTTACCCCAGACGCTTCACATGCCCTGGTTCAATCCATTGACAACACATCCACCCCGGTATACCACATCATTCCAGTTCACTCTATTCCTTGCCTGCATTTCACCCTCCTGCATGTTCAGGCCCCGATCACTCAAAATCTTTTTCACTCCATCTTTCCACCTCCAATTTGGTCTCCCACTGCTCCTCGTTCCCTCCACCTCTGACACATATATCCTCATGGTCAATCTTTCCTCACTCATTCACTCCATGTGACCAAACCATTTCAAAACACCCTCCTCTGCTCTCTCAACCACACTCTTTTTACTTCTACACATCTCTCTTACCCTTACATTACTTACTCGATCAAACCACCTCACACCACATATTGTCCTCAAACATCTCATTTCCAGCACATCCACCCTCCTGCGCACAACTCTATCTATAGCCCACGCCTCGCAACCATACAACATTGTTGGAACCACTATTCCTTCAAACATACCCATTTTTGCTTTCCAAGATAATGTTCTTGACTTCCACACATTCCTCAACACTCCCAGAATTTTCGCCAGCTCCCCCACCCTATGATTCACTTCTCCTTCCATGGTTCCATCTGCTGCCAGATCCACTCCCAGATATCTAAAACACTTCACTTCCTCCAGTTTTTCTCCATTCAAACTTACCTCCCAATTGACTTGACCCTCAACCCTACTGTACCTAATAACCTTGCTCTTATTCACATTTACTCTTAACTTTCTTCTTTCACACACTTTACCAAACTCAGTCACCAGCTTCTGCAGTTTCTCACATGCATCAGCCACCAGCGCTGTATCATCAGCGAACAAGAACTGACTCACTTTCCAAGCTCTCTCATCCATAAAAGACTGCATACTTGCCCCTCATTCGAAAACTCTTGCATTCACTTCCCTAACAACCCCATTCATAAACAAATTTAACAACCATGGAGACATCACACACCCCTGCCACAAACCTACATTCACTGAGAAACAATCACTTTCCTCTCTTCCTACACGTACACATGCCTTACATCCTCGATAAAAACTTTTCACTGCTTCCAACAACTTGCTTCCCACACCATATATTCTTAATACCTTCCACAGAGCATCTCTATTAACTCTATCATATGCCTTCTCCAGATCCATAAATGCTATATACAAATCCATTTGCTTTTCTAATTATTTCTCACATACATTCTTCAAAGCAAACACCTAGTCCACACATCCTCTACCAATTCTGGAACCACACTGCTCTTCCCCAATCTGATGCTCTGTACATGCCTTCATCCTCTCAATCAATAACCTCCCATATAATTTACCAGGAATACTCAACAAACTTATACGTCTGTAATTTGAGCACTCACTCTTATCCCCTTTGCCTTTGTAAAATGGCACTATGCAAGCATTCCGCCAATCCTCAGGCACCTCCCCATGAATCATACATACATTAAATAACCTTACCAACCAGTCAACAATACAGTCACCCTCTTTTTTAATAAATTCCACTGCAATACCATCCAAACCCGCTGCCTTGCTGGCTTTCATCTTCGGCAAAGCTATTACTACCTCTTCTCTGTTTACCAAATCATTTTCCCTAACCCTCTCACTCTGCACACCACCTCGACCAAAACACCCTATATCTGCCACGCTATCATCAAACACATTCAAGAAACCTTCAAAATACTCACTCCATCTTTTCACGTCACCACTACTAGTTATCACCTCCCCATTAGCGTCCTTCACTGAAGTTCCCATTTGCTCCCTTGTCTTACGCACTTTATTTACCTTCTTCTAAAACATCTTTTTATGGAAAGCTGTGTAGGTATGTATATTTGCGTGTGTGGACGTGTGTATGTACATGTGTATGGGGGGGGGTTGGGCCATTTCTTTCGTCTGTTTCCTTGCGCTACCTCGCAAACGCGGGAGACAGCGACGAGGTATAAAAAAAAAAAAAATAAAATATATAATAATATATATATATATATATATATATATATATATATATATATATATATGAACAGGAGTTGTGGGAGTATGTGATAGAATGTAAGAAAGTAAATTCTCGATTAATATGGGTAAAATTGAAAGTTTGATGGAGAGAGGTGGGTGATTATTGGTGCATATGCACCTGGGCATGAGAAGAAAGATCATGAGAGGCAAGTGTTTTGGGAGCAGCTGAATGAGTGTGTTAGCGGTTTTGATGCATGAGAAGAGTGGGAGGTGGGCTGTTTAGAAAGGGTAGTGAGTGGTGGGATGAAGAAGTAAGAGTATTAGTGAAAGAGAAGAGAGAGGCATATTGGACGATTTTTGCAGGGAAAAAATGCAATTGAGTGGGAGAAGTATAAAAGAAAGAGACAGGAGGTCAAGAGAAAGTGCAAGAGGTGAAAAAAAGGGCAAATGAAGTTGGGGTGAGAGACTATCAGTAAATTTTAGGGAGAATAAAAAGATGTCTGGAAGGAGGTAAATAGGGTGCGTAAGACAAGGGAGCAAATGGGAACTTCAGTGAAGGGCGTAAATGGGGAGGTGATAACAAGTAGCGGTGATGTGAGAAGGAGATGGAATGAGTATTTTGAAGGTTGTTGAATGTGTCTGATGACAGAGTGGCAGATATAGGTGTTTTGGTCGAGGTGGTGTGCAAAGTGAGAGGGTTAGGGAAAATGATTGGTAAACAGAGAAGAGGTAGTAAAAGCTTTGCGGAAGATGAAAGCCGGCAAGGCAGCAGGTTTGATGGTATTGCAGTGGAATTTATTAAAAAAGGGGTGACTGTATTGTTGACTGGTTGGTAAGGTTATTTAATGTATGTATGACTCATGGTGAGGTGCCTGAGGATTGGCGGAATGCTGCATAGTGCCATTGTACAAAGGCAAAGGGGATAAGAGTGAGTGCTCAAATTACAGAGGTAATAAGTTTGTTGAGTATTCCTGGTAAATTATATGGGAGGGTATTGATTGAGAGGGTGAAGGCATGTACAGAGCATCAGATTGGGGAAGAGCAGTGGCGGTTTCAGAAGTGGTAGAGGATGTGTGGATCAGGTGTTTGCTTTGAAGAATGTATGTGAGAAATACTTAGAAAAGCAAATGGATTTGTATGTAGCATTTATGGATCTGGAGAAGGCATATGATAGAGTTGATAGAGATGCTCTGTGGAAGGTATTAAGAATATATGGTGTGGGAGGCAAGTTGTTAGAAGCAGTGAAAAGTTTTATCGAGGATGTAAGGCATGTGTACGTGTAGGAAGAGAGGAAAGTGATTGGTTCTCAGTGAATGTAGGTTTGCGGCAGGGGTGTGTGATGTCTCCATGGTTGTTTAATTTGTTTATGGATGGGGTTGTTAGGGAGGTAAATGCAAGAGTCCTGGAAAGAGGGGCAAGTATGAAGTCTGTTGGGGATGAGAGAGCTTGGGAAGTGAGTCAGTTGTTGTTCGCTGATGATACAGCGCTGGTGGCTGATTCATGTGAGAAACTGCAGAAGCTGGTGACTGAGTTTGGTAAAGTGTGTGGAAGAAGAAAGTTAAGAGTAAATGTGAATAAGAGCAAGGTTATTAGGTACAGTAGGGTGAGGGTCAAGTCAATTGGGAGGTGAGTTTGAATGGAGAAAAACTGGAGGAAGTGAAAGTGTTTTTAGATATCTGGGAGTGGATCTGTCAGCGGATGGAACCATGGAAGCGGAAGTGGATCATAGGGTGGGGGAGGGGCGAAAATTTTGGGAGCCTTGAAAATGTGTGGAAGTCGAGAACATTATCTCGGAAAGCAAAAAGGGTATGTTTGAAGGAATAGTGGTTCCAACAATGTTGTATGGTTGCGAGGCGTGGGCTATGGATAGAGATGTGCGCAGGAGGATGGATGTGCTGGAAATGAGATGTTTGAGGACAATGTGTGGTGTGAGGTGGTTTGATCGAGTAAGTAACGTAAGGGTAAGAGAGATGTGTGGAAATAAAAAGAGCGTGGTTGAGAGAGCAGAAGAGGGTGTTTTGAAATGGTTTTGGGCACATGGAGAGAATGAGTGAGGAAAGATTGACCAAGAGGATATATGTGTCGGAGGTGAGGGAACGAGGAGAAGAGGGAACCAAATTGGAGGTGGAAAGATGGAGTGAAAAAGATTTTGTGTGATCGGGGCCTGAACATGCAGGAGGGTAAAAAGGAGGGCAAGGAATAGAGTGAATTGGAGCGATGTGGTATACAGGGTTGACGTGCTGTCAGTGGATTGAATCAAGGCATGTGAAGCGTCTGGGGTAAACCATGGAAGCTGTGTAGGTATGTATATTTGCGTGTGTGGACGTGTGTATGTACATGTGTATGGGGGGTTGGCCATTTCTTTCGTCTGTTTCCCTTGCGCTACCTCGCAAACGCGGAGACAGCGACAAAGTATAAAAAAAAAAAAAAAAAAAAAAAAAATATATAATATATATATATATATATATATATATATATATATATATATATATTCCTGGTAAATATATGGGAGGGTATTGATTGAGAGGGTGAAGGCATGTACAGAGCATCAGATTGGGGAAGAGCAGTGGGTTTCAGAAGTGGTAGAGGATGTGTGGATCAGGTGTTTTGCTTTGAAGAATGTATGTGAAAAAAAAAAAATTTTTTTTTAGTAGCATTTAGGATCTGGAGAAGGCATATGACAGAGTTTGATAGAGATGCTCTGTGATAGGTATTAAGAATATATGTGTGGGAGGCAAGTTGTTAGAATCAGTGAAAATTTTTAATCGAGATAGTTAAGGCATGTTGTAGTGTAAAGAAGGAAAGTGATTTTAGTTCTCAGTGAATGTAAGGTTGCGGCAGGGGTGTGTGATGTCTCCATGGTTGTTTAATTTGTTTAATGGATGGGTTGTTAGGGAGTAAATGCAAGAGACTTGGAAAGAGGGGCAAAGTATGAAGTCTGTTGGGGATGAGAGAGCTTGGGAAGTGAGTCAGTTGTTGTTCGCTGATGAACAGCGCTGGTGGCTGATTCATGTGAGAAACTGCAGAAGCTGTGAATGAGTTTGGTAAAGTGTGTGGAAGAAGAAAGTTAAGAGAAAATGTGAATAAGAGCCAAGGTTATTAGGTACAGTAGGTTGGAGGGTCAAGTCAATTGGGAGGTGATTTGAATGGAGAAAACTGGAGGAAGAGAAGTGTTTTAGATATCTGGGAGTGGATCTGCAGCGGATGGAACCATGGAAGCGGAAGTGGATCATAGGGTGGGGGGGGGGGCGAAAATTTTGGGAGCCTTGAAAAATGTGTGGAAGTCGAAAACATTACCCCGGGAAAAAGAAAAAAGGGGGAAAATGTTGAGGAATAGTAGTTCCAACAATTTGTAGGGTTTGCGAGGCGTGGGCTATGGATTAGGGGCGCAGGAGATGGAGGGCTGGAAATGAGATTTTTGGGAGGAAAAAGTGTGTTTTAGGTGGTTTGACGATAATAACGAAAGGGTAAGAGAGATTTTGTGGAAATAAAAAGAGCGGGTTTAAAGAGAGCAGAAGAGGTGTTTGAAAATGTTTGGCACATGAGAATGAGGGGAAAATTGACCAGAGGTATATGTTTTGGAGGGGAGGGAACGAGGAAGGGGAACAAAATTGGGGGTGAAAGATGGAGTAAAAAGGATTTTGGGGTGATCGGGGCCTGAAAAGGCGGAGGGTGAAAGGAGGGCAAGGAATAGAGTGAATTGAGCGATTGGTAAAAGGGGGGGTTGACGGTGGTCAGTGGATGAATCAAGGCAGGAAGCGTCCGGGGAAAACCCAAAGGGAAAGCTGGTAGTATGTATATTTCGTGGTGACGTGTTATGTAACATGTGTAGGGGGGGGGTTGGCCCTTTTTTTTCGTCTGTTTCCCTTTGATAAAAGAAAAAAGAAAAAAAATATGAATAAATACAAATAATAATTTTTTTGTTTTGTTTTGCCCCCTTTCCCCCCGCTTTGGGGCGAGGTAGCGCAAGGAAACAGACAAAAAATGGCCAACCACCCCAACACATTAATAAAACGTTCCACACACAAATATACATACCTACACAGTTCCATGTTTACCCCAACCTTAACATGCCCTGATTCAACCCCACTGAAACACATCAACCCCGGTATACCACATCGATTCCAATCACTCAATACCTTCCCTCCTTCACCCCCTGCAGTTCGGCCCCAACACACAAAACTTTTTCACCCCATTTTTCCACCCCAATTTGGCCCTCCCACTTCTCCCGTTCCCCCACCCCCACACATATACCCTTGGTTAATCTTTCCTCACCATTCTTCCCATGTCCCCCAAACCACTTCAAAACACCCTCTTCTGCCCTCAACCCGCTTTTTTATTTCCACACATCCTCTTACCCTTACTTTTACTCACTCGATAAAAACCCAAACCTCACACCAAAATTTGTCCTCAACATCCCCTTTCCAGCACATCCATCCTCCTGCCACAACTCTACCATACCCACCCCTCGCAACCATACAACATTTTTGGGAACCACTTTTCCCCTTCAACAAAACCCATGTTGTTTTTCCGAGATAATGTTCCGACTTCCACACTCTCAAGCTCCCAGGATTTGCATCCCCTTTCACCCTCCTGCATGTTAAAGTCCGATCTCTCAAAATCTTTTTCACACTTCTTTCCACCCCCCCATTAATAATATATATTTGTCGCGTTTTCCCGGGCTTTTGCGAAGGTAGCGAAAGGGAAACGACGAAAGAAATGGCCCAACCACCCCATACATATGTATATACATACTCCACACACGCAAAATACATATCTCCCAGTTTCCATGGTTTCCCCCCACCTCACAAGCCCGTTTTTATCCCCTAAACACGTCAACCCCCCCCTAACCACACGATCCAATTCACTCTATTCCTTGCCCTCCTTTTACCCTCCGCATGTTCAGGCCGATCACCCAAAATCTTTTCACTCCATCTTTTCCCCCCCAAATTGGGCTCCCACTTCCGTCCCCCCCACCTCCACACATATATCCTCTTGGGCAATTTTTTTATTTTTTCCTTTAAAAAACAAATTTTTTTCCCATGTGCCCAAACATTTCAAAACACCCTCTTCTGCTCTCTCAACCACGCTCTATTTATTTCCACACACTCTCTTACCCTTACTTCTTTTTCTCGATAAACCACCTCACACAACATTTTCCCAAAAATCTCAAATTTCCCCCACATCCACCCTCCTCGCCCCAAATCTATCCATACCCACGCCTCTCAACCATAAACATTGTTGGGAAACCCCTTTCCTTCAAACATCCCATTTTTGCTTTCCGAATAATGTTCTTGACTTCCCCACTTCTCAAGCTCCCAGGATTTTTGCCCCCTCCCCACCCTAGATTCACTTCCCCACCATGGTTCCATCCGCTGCCAATCCCCTCCAGATATCAAAACACTTACTTCCTCCAGTTTTTTCTCCATTCAACTACCTCCCCATTTTACTTGAACCCCCCAAACCCCACTGTACCTAATTACCTTGCTCTTATTCACATTACCTTTAAATTTTTTTTCTTTCACACACTTTACCAAACCCACACCACTTCTGCAGTTTCTCCCCAGAATCGCCACCAGTGGGGTGTACCCCAGCGAAACAACTGAAATCACTTCCCCAAACTCTCTCACCACAACAGACTCATAAATTGCCCCCTTTCCAAAACCTTTTCCCTTCACTCCCTAACAACCCCATCCATAAACAAATTAAACAACCATGGAGACATCACACACCCCTGCAGCAACCTACAATCACTGAGAACCAATCACTTTTTTCCTCTCTTCCCAACACGTACACATGCCTATACACCCCCTTCCCCCCGATAAAAAACTTTTTCACATCACTGCTTCTAACAACTTGCCTCTCCCACACCATATATTCTTAAATACCTTCCACAGAGCAACTCATCCAACACTATCAATGCCCTTCCTCCAGATTCATAAATGCTCACATACAAATCCATTTCTTTTTCTAAGATTTCACACATACTTTTCTTCAAAGCAAACGCCTGATCCACGCATCCTCCTACCACTTCTGACACCACACTGCTCTCTTCCCCCAATCTGATGCTCTGTCATGCCTTCATTCACCCTCTCAATCAAACCCCAGTCACCATATAATTTACCAGGAATACTCACAAATTTTTTTTTTTTTTGGGGGGTTTTTTATATCTTTGTCGCTGTCTTCTTTTTCTTCTTCTCTCCTTCTCTCTTCTCTTCTCATTCTTTTCTTCCTAATCTCTCTCCTCTTCCCTCTTCTTGTCTTTCTTCAAAGACTCCTTCCTTCTAACTTCCTTACCTCTTCTTCCTATTTTCTCTCTTCTACTCTCCTCTTCTCCTTTCCTCTCCTTCTTTTCTCTCATACATTCTCTCTTTTATTCTCTTACCCCTGTCTTCTCTCTGTCCATGTCTCTTTCTCCTTCTCTTTTCTTCTATCCTCCTCTCCCTCTTCATATCCCCCCCTCCTTCATCTGTACATCTCCTTCATCGTCCCCCCACCCCCCCCCCCCCCCCATTCTTCTCATCCTTATCTTCTTCTCATATTCTTTCTCCTCCTTCTTCCCCTCTCCTTCCATCAACCTTTCTTTTTAGATGCTTCTTTCCTCCCTTTTTCCCTCTTTCTGTCTTCGTCTTCCTCTTACTCCATCTTTTCTCCCTTGTACTTCATCCTCTCATCCCCATCCCCTTCTTACTTTCTCTTCTCCGCTTATCATGTTCTCTACTCTCTCATTCATCATTCCTTTCCTTCTACTTATCTGTCTTACCTTCTCATCTCCCTACCAATTCCTCTCTTTCGCATCTTCCTCTCCTTTCTCATCCCTCTCTTCTTCCATCTCTTACTCTCATCTCCTCTTTTTTATCTTAAGTCTTCTTCTATCCTTCTATTCTGTCCGTCTTCTTTTCTTTCTCTTCCTCCTCGTCTTCTCTCATCTACTTCCTCTCATTCTAGTTCTCTTCTATCTTCCTCGTTTCATTCTTACGTATCTCCTCTCCCTTCCTCTGTCTATTTAGTCCTCTTCTTTACCCTTGTCTTCTCCTTCTCATTTCTTTTTCTCATCTTTCTCTCAAGTCTTATTCTCTTCTTCTTCTCTCCTATTCCTCTCCCTCAATTCTCATCACCATTCGTATTTATTCTTCTTTTTTCATCCTTTTTCTTCTTTCTCCTACCTCTCTTCTTCCGTCTTCCCTCTAATTTTCTTCTACTGTCTCTCTCATCATCCTCCCTCTTATCCCACAGTTCTTCTCTGCCGCTACTTTCATCTCTTCAGTTCCTCACCCATCTCTCTCCACCACCACCCCACCACCCCCCCCCCACCCCACCCCCTTTTTCCTTCTTCTCTCCTCTAGTCTCTTAGCTTCACACTTCTCTTCGTTCCCTTGTCTCCATTCTCTCTCTTTCTTGTCTCTTCTCTTCCTCTATGTCTACTCTCTCCATCCTCTAATCAGTCTCCCCTTCCCTCCTTTCATTCTCTTCTCTTTATCTCTTTCTATTTCTGCTCTCTTTCGTTCCTCCCTTCTCCTCCCTCCTCTTTCATTCTCTCTCAGCCTCTCTCTCTCCACCCTTCTTTATCCTTCCTTTCATCTCCTTTCCCTAACCTCTTCTCTCCACATTTTCTTCCTATCTCCCTCCTTCCGTCTCCTCTCCCTTCATTCTACTTCTTGTCTTCCCTGTTCTCTAGTCTCTCCGTTCATTCTCCTTTGACTCCTTTTCTTCAGCCCTCTATCTGCTCCGTTCCTCTCTCCTCTCCCTACTTTCCTGTCTCGCCTCTCACTATCTCTACACCTATCTCTTTCTCACTTCGATCCTATCAAATCCTTTCTTCATCCTCCTCCTCATTCATTTCTCATTCATCCTTACTCGTTTTCCTCCTCCCTCTCCTTTCTTGTCTCCAGTTTCCCGCGTAAATTAATTGCGAGGTACGCTAGGAAACAACGAAAGAAATGGCCCAACCCCCCCCCATAACACATGTAATAAATCATACGTCCACACACGCAAATATACATACCTACACAGCTCTCCATGGTTTACCCCAGACGCTTCACATGCCCTGCTTCAATCCACTGACAGCACGTCAACCACGGTATACCACATCGCTCCAATTCACTCTATTCCTTGCCCTCCTTTCACCCTCCTGCATGTTCAGGCCCCGATCACACAAAATCTTTTTCACTCCATCTTTCCACCTCCAATTTGGTCTCCCTCTTCTCCTTGTTCCCTCCACCTCCGACACATATATCCTCTTGGTCAATCTTTCCTCACTCATCTCTCCATGTGCCCAAACCACTTCAAAACACCCTCTTCTGCTCTCTCAACCACGCTCTTTTTATTTCCACACATCTCTCTTACCCTTACGTTACTCACTCGATCAAACCACCTCACACCACACATTGTCCTCAAACATCTCATTTCCAGCACATCCATCCTCCTGCGCACAACTCTATCCATAGCCCACGCCTCGCAACCATACAACATTGTTGGAACCACTATTCCTTCAAACATACCCATTTTTGCTTTCCGAGATAATGTTCTCGACTTCCACACATTCTTCAAGGCCCCCAGGATTTTCGCCCCCTCCCCCACCCTATGATCCACTTCCGCTTCCATGGTTCCATCCGCTGCCAGATCCACTCCCAGATATCTAAAACACTTCACTTCCTCCAGTTTTTCTCCATTCAAACTCACCTCCCAATTGACTTGACCCTCAACCCTACTGTACCTAATAACCTTGCTCTTATTCACATTTACTCTTAACTTTCTTCTTCCACACACTTTTCCAAACTCAGTCACCAGCTTCTGCAGTTTCTCACATGAATCAGCCACCAGCGCTGTATCATCAGCGAACAACAACTGACTCACTTCCCAAGCTCTCTCATCCCCAACAGACTTCATACTCGCCCCTCTTTCCAAAACTCTTGCATTTACCTCCCTAACAACCCCATCCATAAACAAATTAAACAACCATGGAGACATCACACACCCCTGCCGCAAACCTACATTCACTCAGAACCAATCACTTTCCTCTCTTCCTACACGTACACATGCCTTACATCCTCGATAAAAACTTTTCACTGCTTCTAACAACTTTCCTCCCACACCATATATTCTTAATACCTTCCACAGAGCATCTCTATCAACTCTATCATATGCCTTCTCCAGATCCATAAATGCTACATACAAATCCATTTGCTTTTCTAAGTATTTCTCACATACATTCTTCAAAGCAAACACCTGATCCACACATCCTCTACCACTTCTGAAACCACACTGCTCTTCCCCAATCTGATGCTCTGTACATGCCTTCACCCTCTCAATCAGTACCCTCCCATATAATTTACCAGGAATACTCAACAAACTTATACCTCTGTAATTTGAGCACTCACTCTTATCCCCTTTGCCTTTGTACAATGGCACTATGCACGCATTCCGCCAATCCTCAGGCACCTCACCATGAGTCATACATACATTAAATAACCTTACCAACCAGTCAACAATACAGTCACCCCCTTTTTTAATAAATTCCACTGCAATACCATCCAAACCCGCTGCCTTGCCGGCTTTCATCTTCCGCAAAGCTTTCACTACCTCTTCTCTGTTTACCAAATCATTTTCCCTAACCCTCTCACTTTGCACACCACCTCGACCAAAACACCCTATATCTGCCACTCTATCATCAAACACATTCAACAAACCTTCAAAATACTCACTCCATCTCCTTCTCACATCACCACTACTTGTTATCACCTCCCCACTTGCGCCCTTCACCGAAGTTCCCATTTGCTCCCTTGTCTTACGCACTTTATTTACCTCTTTCCAGAACATCTTTTTATTCTCCCTAAAATTTAATGATACTCTCTCACCCCAACTCTCATTTGCCCTTTTTTTCACCTCTTGCACCTTTCTCTTGACCTACTGTCTCTTTCTTTTATAAATCTCCCACTCAATTGCATTTTTTCCCTGCAAAAATCGTCCAAATGCCTCTCTCTTCTCTTTCACTAATACTCTTACTTCTTCATCCCACCACTCACTACCCTTTCTAATCAACCCACCTCCCACTCTTCTCATGCCACAAGCATCTTTTGCGCAATCCATCACTGATTCCCTAAATACATCCCATTCCTCCCCCACTCCCCTTACTTCCATTGTTCTCACCTTTTTCCATTCTGTACTCAGTCTCTCCTGGTACTTCCTCACACAGGTCTCCTTCTCAAGCTCACTTACTCTCACCACCCTCTTCACCCCAACATTCACTCTTCTTTTCTGAAAACCCATACAAATCTTCACCTTAGCCTCCACAAGATAATGATCAGACATCCCTCCAGTTGCACCTCTCAGCACATTAACATCCAGCAAACTTATACCTCTGTAATTTGAGCACTCACTCTTATCCCCTTTGCCTTTGTACAATGGCACTATGCACGCATTCCGCCAATCCTCAGGCACCTCACCATGAGTCATACATACATTAAATAACCTTATCAACCAGTCAATAATACAGTCACCCCCTTTTTTAATAAATTCCACTGCAATACCATCCAAACCTGCTGCCTTGCCGGCTTTCATCTTCCGCAAAGCTTTTACTACCTCTTCTCTGTTTACCAAATCATTTTTCCTAACCCTCTCACTTTGCACACCACCTCGTCCAAAACAAATAATATATATATATATATATATATATATATATATATATATATATATATATATATATATATATATTTTTTTTGCTTTTGTCGCTGTCTCCCGCGTTTGCGAGGTAGCGCAAGGAAACAGACGAAAGAAATGGCCCAACCCACCCCCATACACATGTATATACATACGTCCACACACGCAAATATACATACCTACACAGCTTTCCATGGTTTACCCCAGACGCTTCACATGCCTTGATTCAATCCACTGACAGCACGTCAACCACGGTATACCACATCGCTCCAATTCACTCTATCCCTTGCCCTCCTTTCACCCTCCTGCATGTTCAGGCCCCGATCACACAAAATCTTTTTCACTCCATCTTTCCACCTCCAATTTGGTCTCCCTCTTCTCCTCGTTCCCTCCACCTCCGACACATATATCCTCTTGGTCAATCTTTCCTCACTCATTCTCTCCATGTGCCCAAACCATTTCAAAACACCCTCTTCTGCTCTCTCAACCACGCTCTTTTTATTTCCACACATCTCTCTTACCCTTACGTTACTTACTCGATCAAACCACCTCACACCACACATTGTCCTCAAACATCTCATTTCCAGCACATCCATCCTCCTGCGCACAACTCTATCCATAGTCCACGCCTCGCAACCATACAACATTGCTGGAACCACTATTCCTTCAAACATACCCATTTTTGCTTTCCGAGATAATGTTCTCGACTTCCACACATTCTTCAAGGCTCCCAGAATTTTCGCCCCCTCCCCCACCCTATGATCCACTTACGCTTCCATGTTTCCATCCGCTACCAGATCCACTCTCAGATATCTAAAAGACTTCACTTCCTCCAGTTTTTCTCCATTCAAACTCACCTCCCAATTGACTTGACCCTCAACCCTACTGTACCTAATAACCTTGCTCTTATTCACATTTACTCTTAACTTTCTTCTTTCACACACTTTACCAAACTCAGTCACCAGCTTCTGCAGTTTCTCACATGAATCAGCCACCAGCGCTGTATCATCAGCGAACAACAACTGACTCACTTCCCAAGCTCTCTCATCCCCAACAGACTTCATACTTGCCCCTCTTTCCAAAATTCTTGCATTCACCTCCCTAACAACCCCATCCATAAACAAATTAAACAACCATGGAGACATCACACACCCCTGCCGCAAACCTACATTCACTGAGAACCAATCACTTTCCTCTCTTCCTACACGTACACATGCCTTACATCCTCGATAAAAACTTTTCACTGCTTCTAACAACTTGCCTCCCACACCATATATTCTTAATACCTTCCACAGAGCATCTCTATCAACTCTATATATATATATATATATATATATATATATAGAGAGAGAGAGAGAGAGAGAGAGAGATGCTCTGTGGAAGGTATTAAGAATATATTGGATGTTAATGTGCTGAAAGGTGCAACTAGAGGGATGTCTGATCATTATCTTGTGGAGGGAAAGGCGAAGATTTGTAGAGGTTTTCAGAAAAGAAGAGAGAATGTTGGTGTGAAGAGAGTGGTGAGAGTAAGTGAGCTAGGGAAGGAGACTTGTGTGAGGAAGTACCAGGAGAGACTGAGTGCAGGATGGAAAAAGGTGAGAGCAAAGAACATAAGAGGAGTGGGATTTATTTGGGAAGCAGTGATGGCTTGCACAAAAGATGCTTGTGGCATGAGAAGCGTAGGAGGTACCCAGATCAGAAAGGGTAGTGAATGGTGGAATGAAGAACTAAGATTATAAGTGACGGAGAAGAGAGAGGCATTTGGACAATTTTTGCAGGGAAATAATGCAAATGATTGGAAAATGTATAAAAGAAAGAGGCAGGAGGTCAAGAGAAAGGTGCAAGGGGTGAAAAAGAGGGCAAATGAGAGTTAGGGTGAGAGAGTATCATTAAATTTTAGGGAGAATAAAGAGATGCTTTGGAAGGAGGTAAATAAAGTGCATAAGACAAGAGAACAAATGGGAACTTCAGTGAAGGGGGCAAATGGGAAGGTAATAACAAGTAGTGGTGATGTGAGAAGGAGGTGGAGTGAGTATTTTGAAGGTCTGTTGAATGTGTTAGATGACAGAGTGGCAAATACAGGGTGTTCTGGTCGAGGTGGTCTGCGAATTGAGAGGGTCAGCGAGAATGATTTGGTAAACAGAGAAGAGGTAGTGAAAGCTTTGTGGAAGATGAGATCCAGCAAGGTGGCTGATTTGAATAGTATTGCAGTGGAATTTATTAAAAAGGGGGTGGCTGTGTTGTTGACTGGCTAGTGAGGATATTCAATGCATGTATGGCTCATGGTGAGGTGCCTGAGGATTGGCAGAATGCATGCATAGTGCCATTGTACAAAGGCAAAGGTGATAAAGTTGAGTGTTCAAATTACAGAGGTATAAGTTTGTTGAGTATTCCTTGGAAATTGTGTGGAAGGGTATTGATTGAGAGGGTGAAGGCATGTACAGAACATCAGACTGGGGAAGAGCAGTGTGGTTTCAAAAGTGGTAGAGGATATGTGGATCAGGTGTTTGCTTTGAAGAATGTATGTGAGGATTACTTAGAAAAACAAATCAATTTGTATGTAGCATTTATGGATCTGGAGAAGGCATATGATAGAGATGCTCTGGGGCAGGTATTAAGAGTATATGGTGTGGGAGGCAAGTTGCTAGAAGCAGTGGAAAGTTTTTATCGAGGATGTAAGGCATGTGTACGAGTAGGAAGAGAGAAAAGTGACTGGTTCTGAGTGAATGTTGGTTTGCGGCAGGGGTGCGTGATGTCTCCATGGCTGTTTAATTTGTTTATGGATGGGGTTGTTAGGGAGGTGAATGCAAGAGTTTTGGAGAGAGGGGTAAGTATGCAGTCTGTTGTGGATGAGAGGGCTTGGGAAGTGAGTCAGTTGTTGTTTGCTGATGATACAGCACTGGTGGCTGATTTAGGTGAGAAACTGCAGAAGCTGGTGACTGAGTTTGGTAAAGTGTGTGAAAGAAGAAAGCTGAAAGTAAATGTGCATAAGAGCAAGGTTATTAGGTACAGTAGGGTCGAGGGACAAGTCAACTGGGAGGTACGTTTGAATGGAGAAAAACTGGAGGAAGTGAAGTGTTTCAGATACCTGGGAGTGAATTTGGCAGCGGAAGGAACCATGGAAGCAGAAGTGAGTCACAGGGTAGGGGAGGGGCCGAAAGTTCTGGGAGCGTTGAAAAATGTGTGGAAGGCGAGAACATTATCTCAGAAAGCAAAAATGGGTATGTGAAGGAATATTGGTTCCAACAGTGTTATATGGTTGCGAGGTGTGGGCTATAGATAGAGTTGTGCTGGAGGAGGGTGGATGTGCTGGAAATGAGATGTTTGAGGACAATATGTGGTGTGAGGTGGTTTGATCGAGTAAGATACTGGTAGCATGGACAACCAACATTGTAGTGGTCACCATCGCTGCACAACACCAGAACAAAACAGGTTCCCAATACAGTGCTTTAGTAAAACCATATGAATTCTTTATAACTCTTTGTTTATCATATATACTGAATATACGTAAGTACTCATATCAATGTTGCCCTATACCTATCCCTGATGCAGGTTCCTGCAGCTGCAATCCATGACAGACCATTCACTAGTGCTTCCACTATTTGTGGTGACCTTGGCTTACGATGCAGCCTTCAAACTGTCCACAAGAGACACCACAGCATGGGAGTGCACAGTTGGAGACCTGCACTGGAACCAAAGCTCAGTAACATAAATATGGAGTAAAGGATGGCACAGCCGCTGGGATATGCCAACAAACCAGTTTGCTTCTGGGATCAGGTCATTTTCTGGGATGAAAAAACATTTTCTATTGATGCTCCTCTGCAAGTTATGTTTGGCAACAACCAAGCACTAAGTATCCATCAAACACATCCTCGCTCTTACCAAAATAAATTGGAACTATAAAGAAAAATTATGAGACATGTACCTATTAGAGATGACTGGCCTATACTATCCTCATAGTGTAATACATTATGTTTTCTGCACTTTATCATGTCTATCCCTGTCATAATACGAATCACTGCGGTAGTCTTAACTTCTGCATTATCATAATGTAATATGAATATGCACACTTCTTTGTAAAACTAATATTTTCTTTGTTTTTGCTGCTTTCTACTGATTTGTTGTTTCTACAACATCCATCTTTAGTCATCAGGTTTTAGTTTATCCAAGCATAATATAGTTTGTATTCTGATGTTTGTTCCTACATTTAATACCAATGCCAACCATTTTAAAGGTCTTTAATTTCAGATTCAGCTCGCAGCTGTCGGTTCAGGTTGTTTTATTGGGAAAAGTATGTTAAAGTGTTGGAGGAAACTATGTTACCCTCTATGAGGGCAATGCTTTACCCTGAGCCAGACCCTTTTTACCTCCTGACAGCAGCCCCATTCACAACTGTTGGGCAGTTAAATCAAGGTTTGAGCAACAACTGAGAATCACAGTGAGTCACAACTACCAAGATCCTCTGACCTAAACCCAATAGAACATATATGGGCTGTCAAGAATAAAGACTTCCCACATAACTGCCACTATAATTATGCTACAATCATCAGTAATGCCTTGCAGGCATGAGAACACCGTAGCCCAACAGGAAAACAGCTGACATCAGAGTTGGTGGCAGAATGCCTTGATGCATGAACAGTGTTCTGGATGCAGGAGTGGTTATTTCAAATATCAATATGATAAACAAGAGATGCCATTTCTCTTTACCTTACCTATCATCATAGTAATACCTTGATATCTAATAAATGAATGAGTACCAAATACAACTTGAGGACAGTCAAAATATACATCTACTCCCTGTATAAGTTGTGCAAGGGAATATCTAAACATACCATACACATATGTATGTGTCTAACATGGATAATGTCTTTACACTGTCCTTCCCAGCTAATATAACCATATACATTAAATTCATATGGAAGATGGTAATCACTGTGACATGCAGGACTATCATCTTCATGCCTGGTTCTCTACTATTTCCCCAAAACTTATGTCTGATGTCATGAACATTATTTTCCAGATACTTTTTTAAGCAATAGCACATCTAGGTAGACAGGGTAGCACATATACTGGGATGTTTACAAAGTGGTATAGTTTATACATCATGAACTTCCTTGAACACTAAATGATGAATTGTTACAGTAATACAGTAGCTGACATTCCACATACCCTAATCACCAAAAAACTGAGCTGATCACTTGCATAGATATGCACTTGTTCATAGCTTATGAAATTCCCAGTGGAAGGTATAAGACTGTTCTTATATCTGTCTGTGTGAGCTCTAATTGGATGAATGGCAATCCATGGTGGAGGGGAGTCAGGGGGGGAAGGAGGTATCTGTGATAGGGTGTGTCAGCATTTTTATTACTAAACTACCATGTGAGCTGCCCATATTGATCTGAGAAGGCAGAGAGGCTCAGAGAGATGAAGGCCTCTTGGTAGCTGGTATAAAAAGGCCCCAGGATGATTTTGCAGGATCTTTTTCTGCACTCTTTCTAGCTGGTTCCTATGTGTAGCTGTTGGTGAAGAAGACCAGGCTAGAGATGCATACATGAGCTTAGACAGAATAAACATGGTATAAACATTCCTTAAGCTCAATTGGTGGAACAACTAGTGATTGCTACTTGTGTAGAAAGTTAGTATCATATGAAAAAGATGTGATGATGGTGGTGACATGACTCCCCCAGTTTAACCTGTCATCTAAAGTGACTCCACGAAGTTTAAAGGCACTGACTACTTGAAAGATGTAAAAGCCTAGTTAGATGTTAAGGGGCAGGACGCTGTCTTGTTCCCAGGTTGATGTGCATCATCACAGTCTTAGTGTGGCTGATGGTGATATCATTTGCCATAGTCCATTCCTAAAGGTTAATGATGAAGTGCTGAAGGGCAATGAAGTCAGGAGAGTTGTTGTTGATAATGATGCCAAAGGTGGAGTCATCTACATACTTCTAGAGGTTATCTGTGTCCTTCACGGCATCACTGATACCAATGAGGAAGCAGAGCAGCCCCATTTTGGGGCACCATGGTATACTGCATGTTAGGGGAAGTGTTTTTGATGTGGTTCCCCTAAAGCAGACAGTTTGGAGTTGCTAAATTAGGGTGTTTGCCAACCATGAGATGACACCCCAGAAGTCCTAGATTGACGGCATTCTTCACGACCATGTTTTGGTTCACTAAGTCGAAAGAATTACAAAAGTTTAGGAAGCTGACAAGGCAATGACCGGGGGAGGAAGACTTCATGTTTTCAAACTGCTGAGGGTTTACTGAATCAGCAATGTCATCAAAGGCCCAATCAAACAAAACTTTTACATATCAGACTGGGGACTGGAGGGATTACAAGTCATAAGCTATTAAGGGACTAGTTGGTGGATTACAGTAGTGAAAAGACATGCTGTCTTCCAACCAGTGGGGCATTGACATTGTTTGAGTGAAGCATTAATTATGGCAATTAGCAGTGTAGCTAATTCATGGGAGAATTATGGCAGTTAGCAGTATAACTAATTCATGGGAAAATTCCATGTACAGTTTCACTGGAAAATCTAGGGATGTGGACGAGTGTTTGCTTTTAAAGCAGTGAAAGTGCTTAGCTACCTGATGTTCTTCTACTGTGTTCACAGGAGATGGGGGCTGGTAAGTATACTGGGAGGAAGATGATGCTGAGATGTGGTAATTTCTGGCAAAGTAGTGATCAATTTGGTGTATGGCCTCCTCAACTGCTAAGCTTAGAAGGGGGAGAGCCTTCCCTTGTCACAGACAGTTCACTCTTTTATTTCATCACACCACTGACCGATGCTGGCCTGTTTTAAATGCTTCACCTTGTTTGGGTAATAGGCCTTTTTAGTGTTATGTGCTTTGTGTTGCACTTTGCTGCAAAGTCATTTGCAGAGGTTACTGTTGCGACTGTTGAACATTCCATTTCACTGTTGCGTAAGCTGCTTAATGCAATAAATGGGTGATCCACTAAGTGTTGGCCAGGTGTAGCATTACTGTCTTCTGGTGGAAAAAGTGTTGGTAAGCCTGAATGCAGATACTCCTGCTGATACTTTCATGATATACTCCCACACGATTTCATCATCTTCCCTGATCACCTCAGTCCAGCAATGATGTGTTACACACCAAATGAAATTTCTCTTCGCCTTGTCAGTAAGTGGATGATAAATTTTGGTGTCTGCCCACTCGTGCCGGGAGAGGGGTGGGGGCAAGGGATCACAACACTGATAAATGAGTCCTGTATGTGAGAGGGAGAAAAGGCATGGGTGTTAGGTAGTGGTCAGCCATGTTAGTAAGAATCAGGTCAAGTGTTCTGATCATGCATGGGAAAATGAACAGTCTGAGATAGAGGAAGATGCTCTTGGAGGATGGTGGTGTCTGTTTCACTGAAATCCCCACATATCACAAGCTCTGAACAAGGGTATCTCATACTGAGAGTATCAGATGTGTAAGTGAGATGTTGTGCAAGTGCCTCCCTATTGGGAAAGTGTGGTGAGCTTTACACCACAGAGCAAAGGCTTCTTCCACCCCTGAGAGAGAGAGAGAGAGAGAGAGAGAGAGAGAGAGAGAGAGAGAGAGAGAGAGAGAGAGAGAGAGAGAGAGAGAGAGAGAGAGAGAGACAGAGAGAGAGAGAGACAGAGAGGGAGAGAGACAGAGAGAGAGAGAGACAGAGAGGGAGAGAGACAGAGAGAGAGAGAGAGACAGAGAGAGAGAGAGAGAGAGAGAGAGAGAGAGAGAGAGAGAGAGAGAGAGAGAGAGAGAGAGAGAGAGAGAGAGAGAGTTTTCCATAGAAACATAAGTAAACATAAGAAAACAAGTAAAAAAATTTAATATATGTATTGTATATTGGACTCTACTTGCATGTAGATACACTGCAAATGAAACCACTTTGATGAGGTATCATCATCTCTGAACAAAAAGGTTCACAATGTTATTGAGGAAGTTTTCACTCTAGAGGAGTCTATCCTTTCCCTGGAGGAGCTTACATTATCAAATCAATTAAGTCATACTTAGCAAAACATCAAATCATTCTGTAGGCATATCTAATTCTTAAAAGTCATAGTTGCCAATAAGCACGAACAACAGAGAATCAACAAACCGTTTCCTTAACAGCAACAAAACCATGACACATCCATCGTCTCGTTGTTCCATCTCGACAGATGTAGGAGAAACCTTTCTCATGGTTACGATCTGGTGCACAAAATGATACTTTTTCTATTGTTTGGTCTACAATCAGCCCCTGAAAAATGAGAAAATAGACTATCAATGACAATGTTAGCATTAAAAATTTTTGTACATAAAGAAGAGCAGCATTTAGCACCACTATACTCAGAAAGAAGGAAATGCCATAAATAATACACACAGATTTATATGTCTAACCATTCATTAGAACAAATATAATAGAGTAAAATAAGGAACTGAGAATTATCTTTATCATGTTTCTTTCCTGTGCAAGGTAGAAGTTTAGCTTAACAGAGAAAAAGGATACACATAAGGGTACCCTATTAGACAGTCCCTCTGCATTCCTTCTGTTTCTGGATGCTCAATGCCGGAGTAAAAACTTTTTGTGATACATGTACAGTCATTCCTTGATTCACACTCATTCTCTTCACACTCTTGCACTTAACATCACTGAAAAAGTACAGACACTTTTCAATTTATGCTACGTAATTTCATGTTAAAGATTTTTCTTATGGTGTAAATGTTAAACTTCACACAGGAACTAAGCTGCATTGTAACATCTATGCTATTCAACTCTACTGTACAGTTTCAATGGTCATTGCTATCTGACCTTCACTGGGAATATTGTTTTCCAAACTTTTTCAAAATCATTCATCATAAGTGGAAAATGTCAAGCAAGTTCTCTTGTAAGTATTCCCATCAAAGGGGCTCATCAAACTATTAGTTTGGAAGCCAAAATGGATGTCATAAAGCAGTACATTTATGTGGAACATTCAATCAGCACTGGTTGAAAGCTAAAAGAGTTTGACAAGAAAGTGACACGAATTGATCTAGTATTATGAACTCACTAGACTCAAAAACTTAGTACTAAAATAGAACTAAAACGATAAGTAATAAAATCACCACATATAAAATTGACCATAAAGTATAAAGATAAGGGAAACAGAGGTTGTGATTGTGGATTGATGGATGGTGAGTCACATACTGATCATTTGGCTCATGCACCAAGCAAGAAAATTAGTTTATTTTGTTCTGACACATTTATTGTGCCTCTCAATTTTTATCATTTTTCCTTTGTGCTCTCATATTCACAATATATATTTTTTCAAAAATCAAAAATAGCTTGACACAGTATACAATAGTCTATGGTTTAAGACCGCTTCCATGATTTAATTGTCTTGCCTTACAGTTTGCTCTTCTTTATGTTTTATGCTACTGATTACTCCAGATTATGTCTTTGGTAACTAAAGCAAGTATCATTGGTGGTGTAAAATTTAATCATCATTCCATGTTAATTTAGGGCAAGGTGGAAGTACTGAAAAAACTTGACTAAGGTACATCAGTGCAGCAATTGTGCAAGATGTATGGTGCATGGTTATCTACTATATATGGTATAAAGAAGCAAAAAAAGGATAGACTCTTAAGGTTTCATGCTGATAGTATAACAATGAACAAATGTGTGTTCATATGACAGTGAAAGATGGCAAAAGTTCAGAGGCTGATCAAGCATTAATGCAGTGGTTTAAACTACACACTGAGTTTGCTCACTAAGTATCTGAAGAAAAGTTAAGTCCTGAGTAGGTACATAGTTCTGACGAAACAGTATTGTTATCATTACATACCAGGAAAGACTAGCTGCAGAAGCACCAACCGGATTTAAAAGTTCAAAGAACTGAGTAACAATTCTTTAATGTTCAAAAACCTGGTTTGTATGTATAGATATAAGTTGTTGGTCATAGGTAAGAGTCTATGCATTAAAGCATAGGAAGAAGTTAAAAAGTACTCACTGATTTATCATGCCAGAAAGATTGGTTGGAAAGCTTTTCAGTGGTTTGAAATATTTTTTGTGCCAGAAGCCAAAGCTCATTGTATTTCTGTTGGTCTAGACCTAAATGACAAAATCCATATACATTTAGATAACTGTTCAGTCCACCACCACTATACATGTACACTCTCCCATAAAAATATCACGCCCACAGGCCTGATAAAGCAAATAAAGAGGGTATAGTGTTAAGCATTCCTGACTGTGGCAAATTCTAGGGCTGCCTAGAGTTGAGTACATAGGTTTGAATCTTGGTTATGGCAGTTAGTCCACAGTCAACCCAGCTGTTCATCCACTCCTGGGGGTTAGTTGATAAAATGGGTACCTGGCTCAGGCTAGGGTGTATACATATATTCTATTTACTTTTTTTATCATTATTATACTTGATCACCATTTCCTGCATCAGCAAGATAAACCAGGAAACATACAAAGAATGGTCCATCCACTCATACACATATATATGCATAAATTTGCATACAAGAACATATACATACATACATACACATTTACATATGAATATATAGACATATACATACATATACATACACATACATATACATATATACACATGTACATATTCATACTTGCTTCCCTTCACCCATTTCTGGCACTACCCCGTCCTACAGGAAATACCATTGCTACCCCCTACTTCAGCAAGGCAGCACCATGAAAACAGACAAAAAAAAAGCCACATTTGCTCACACTCAATCTCTAGCTGTCGTGTGCAATCCACCGAAACCAAAGCTCCCAATCCACATCCAGGCCCCACAGACTTTTTCATGGTTTACCCTAAAGGTTTCACATGCTCTGGTTCAAGTATGATAGGAGCAAGGTTATTAGGTACAATAGGGTTGAGGGACAAGTCAATTGGGAGGTAAGTCTGAATGAAGAAAAACTGGAGGAAGTGAAGTGTTTTAAGTATCTGGGAGTGGATTTCGCAGTGGATGGAACCATGGAAGCGGAAGTGAGTCACAGGGTGGGGGAGGGGTTGAAAGTTCTGGGAGTGTTAAAAATGTGTGGAAGGCGAGAACATTATCTCGGAGAGCAAAAATGGGTATGTTTGAAGGAATAGCGGTTCCAACAATGTTATATGGTTGCAAAGATTGGGCTGTAGATAGGATTGTGCGGAGGAGGGTGGATGTGTTGGAAATGAGATGTTTGAGGACAATATGTGGTGTGAGGTGGTCTGATCGAGTAAGTAATGAAAGGGTAAGGGACATGTGTGGTAATAAAAAGAGTGTGGTTGAGAGAGCAGAAGAGGGTGTACTGAAATGGTATGGTCACATGGAGAGAATGAGTGAGGAAAGATTAACAAAGGATATATGTGTTAGAGGTGGAGGGAATGAGGAGAGGTGGGAAACCAAATTGGAGGTGGAAGGATGGAGTGAAAAAGATTTTGAGCGATTGGGGCCTGACCATGCAGGAGGGTGAAAGGCGTGCAAGGAATAGAGTGAATTGGAATGATGTGGTATACCAGGGTCAACATGCTGTCAATGGATTGAACCAGGGTATGTGAAGCATCTGGGGTAAACCACGGAAAGTTTTGTGGGGCCTGGATGTGGAAAGGGAGCTGTAGCTTCAGTGCATTATACATGACAGCTAGAGACTGATTGTGAACAAATGTGCCTTTGTGGTCTTTTCTTAGCGCTACCTCGTGCACATGCGGGGGGAGGGGGTTGTCATTTCATGTGTGGCGGGGTGACGACAAGAATGAATAAAGGCAGCAAGTATGAATTACGTACATGTGTATATATGTATATGTCTGTGTATGTATGTATATATGTATACGTTGAAATGTATAGGTATGTATATGTGTATGTGTGGACGTGTATGGATATACATGTGTATGTGGGTGGGTTGGGCCATTCTTTCGTCTGTTTCCTTGTGCTACCTCGCTAATGTGGGATACAGTGACAAAGTATAATAAAAGAAAGTTTATATATAATTCTGAATTCAATAAGCTTTTAATCTTCATTCTTTATTCCTTTATCTCTTGTGAAGATCGCAAATGCCTAACTTCTGAGCAGAAAAATAATAGGCACTACACTCTGGTATATCTCAGCATTTCTCCCCTATCCCTGGGGATAGGGGAGAAAGAATACTTCCCATGCATTCCTCGCGTGTCGTAAAAGGTGACTGAAGGGGATGGGAGAGGGGGGCTAGAAACCCTCCCTTCCTTGTATTTTAACTTTCTAAATGGGGAAACAGAATAAGGAGTCACATGGGGAGTGCTTATCCTCCTCGAAGGCTCAGATTGGGGTGTCTAAATGTGTGTGGCTATAACCAAGATGAGAAAAAAGGAGAGATAGGTAGTATGTTTGAGGAAAGGAACCTGGATGTTTTGGCTCTGAGTGAAACAAAGTTCAAGGGTAAAGGGGAAGAGTGGTTTGGGAATGTCTTGGGAGTTAAGTCAGGGGTTAGTGAGAGGACAAGAGCAGGGGATGGAGTAGCACTACTCCTGAAACAGGAGTGATGGGAGTATGTGATAGAGTGTAAGAAAGTAAACTCTAGATTGATATGGGTAAAACTGAAAGTGGATGGAGAGAGAAGGGTGATCATTGGTGCATATGCACCTGGGCATGAGAAGAAAGATCATGAGAGGCAAGTGTTCTGGGAGCAGCTGAGTGAGTGTGTTAGTAGTTTTGATGCACGAGACTGGGTTATAGTGATGGGTGATTTGAATGCAAAGGTGAGTAATGTGGCAGTTGAGGGAAAAAATGGTGTACATGGGGTGTTAAGTGTTGTAAATGAAAATGGTGAAGAGCTTGTAGATTTATGTGCTGAAAAAGGTCTAGTGATTGGGAATACCTGGTTTAAGAAGAGAGATATACATAAGTATAAGTATGTAAGCAGGAGAGATGGCCAGAGAGCATTATTGGATTACGTGTTAACTGATAGGTGCGCGAAAGTGAGACTTTTAGATAATATGATGAGAGGTGCAACTGGAGGGATGTCTGATCATTATCTTGTGGAGGCGAAGGTGAAGATTTGTAGAGGTTTTCAGAAAAGAAGAATGTTGGGGTGAAGAGAGTGGTGAGAGTAAGTGAGCTTGGGAAGGAGACTTGTGTGAGGAAGTACCAGGAGAGACTGAGTACAGAATGGAAAAAGGTGAGAACAAAGGACGTAAAGGGACTGGGGGAGGAATGGGATGTATTCAGGGAAGCAGTGATGGCTTGTGCAAAAGATGCGTGTGGCATGAGAAACGTAGGAGGTGGGCAGATTAGAAAGGGTAGTGAGTGGTGGGATGAAGAAGTAAGGTTATTAGTGAAAGAGAAGAGAGAGGCATTTGAACAATTTTTGAAGGGAAATAATGCAAATGACTGGAAAACGTATAAAAGAAAGAGGCAGGAGGTCAAGAGAAAGGTGCAAGAGGTGAAAAAGAGGGCAAATGAGAGGTGGGGTGAGAGAGTATCATTAAATTTTAGGGAGAATAAAAAGATGTTTTGGAAGGAGGTAAATAAAGTGCGTAAGAGAAGGGAACAAATGGGAACATCAGTGAAGGGAGGTAATGGGGACGTGATAACAAGTAGTGGTGATGTGAGAAGGAGATGGAGTATTTTGAAGGTTTGGTGAATGTGTTAGATGATAGAGTGGCAGATATAGGGTGTTTTGGTCGAGGTGGTGTGCAAAGTGAGAAGGTTAGGGAGAATGATTTGGTAAACAGAGAAGAGGTAGTAAAAGCTTTGCGGAAGATGAAAGCCGGCAAGGCAGTGGGTTTGGATGGTATTGCAGAGGAATTATTAAAAAAGGGGGTGACTGTATTGTTGACTGGTTGGTAAGGTTATTCAATGTATTTATAACTCATGGTGAGGAGGCTGAGGACTGGCGGAATGCTTGCATAGTGCCATTGTACAAAGGCAAAGGGGATAAAAGTGAGTGCTCAAATTACAGAGGTTATAAGTTCGTTGAGTATTCCTGGGAAATTATATGGGAGGGTATTGACTGAAAGGGTGAAGGCATGTACAGAGCATCAGATTGGGGAAGAACAGTGCGGTTTCAAAAGTGGTAGAGGATGTGTGGATGAGGTGTTTGCTTTGAAAAATGTGTGTGAGAAATACTTAGAAAAGCAAATGGATTTGTATGTAGCATTTATGGATCTGGAGAAGGCATATGATAAGAGTTGATAGAGATGCTCTGTGGAAGGTATTAAGAATATATGGTGTAGGAGGTAAGTTGTTAGAAGCAGTGAAAAGTTTTTATCGAGTTGTAAGGCATGTGTATGTAGAGGAAGAGAGGAAAGTGATTGGTTTCAGTGAATGTTGGTTTGTGGTAGGGGTGCGTGATGTCTCCATGGTTGTTCAATTTGTTTATGGATGGGGTTGTTAGGGAGGTGAATGCAAGAGTTTTGGAAAGAGAGGCAAGTATGCAGTCTGCTGTGGATGAGAGAGCTTGGGAAGTGAGTCAGTTGTTGTTCGCTGATGATACAGCGTTGGTGGCTGATTCGGGTGAGAAACTGCAGAAGCTGGTCACTGAGTATGGTAAAGTGTGTGAAAGAAGAAAGCTGAGAGTAAATGTGAATAAGAGCAAGGTTATTAAGTACAGTAGGGTTGAGGGACAAGTCAATTGGGAGGTAAGTTTGAATGGAGAAAAACTGGAGGAAGTGAAGTGTTTTAGATATCTGGGAGTGGATTTGGCAGCGGATGGAACCATGGAAGCGGAAGTGAATCATAGGGTGGGGAGGGGGCGAACGCTCTGGGAGCGTTGAAAAATGTGTGGAAGTCAAGAACGTTACCTTGGAAAGCAAAAATGGTATGTTTGAAGGAATTGTGGTTCCAACAATGTTATATGGTTGCGAGGCATGGGCTATAGATAAAGTTATGCAGAGGAGGGTGAATGTGCTGGAAAGGAGATGTTTGAGGACAATATGTGGTGTGAGGTGGTTTGATCGAGTAAGTAAGGAAAGGGTAAGAGAGATGTGTGGTAATAGAAAGAGTGTGGTTGAGAGAGCAGAAGAGGGTGTACTGAAATGGTTTGGTCACATGGAGAGAATGAGTGAGGAAAGATTGACAAAGAGGATATATGTGTCAGAGGTGGAGGGAACGAAGAGAAGTGGGAGACCAAATTGGAGGTGGAAAGATGGATTGAAAAAGATTTTGAGTAATCGGGGCCTGACCATGCATGAGGGTGAAAGGCGTGCAAGGAACAGAGTGAATTGAAATGATGGGGTATACCAGGGTCAACGTGCTGTCAATGGATTGAACCAGGGCATGTGAAGCGTCTGGGGTAAACCATGTAAAGTTTTGTGGAGCCTGGATGTGGAAAGAGAGCAGTGGTTTCAGTGCATTATACATGACAGCTAGAGACTGAGCATGAATGAATGTGGCCTTTGTTGTCTTTTCTTAGCACTACCTCGTGCACATGCGGGGGGAGGGGGGTTTTCATTTCATGTGTGGCGGGGTGGCAACGTGAATGAATAAGGGCAGACAGTATGAATTATGTACATGTGTATTCCTATGAGTCCACGGGGAAAATGAAACACGAAAAGTTCCCAAGTGCACTTTCGTGTAATAATCACATCATCAGGGGAGAGACAAGAGAGAAATATAACAGTCAGTTGATATACATCGAAGAGACAAAGCTAGGACGCCATTTGGTAAACATGTTTACCAAATGGCGTCCTAGCTTCTTCTCTTCGATGTATATCAACTGACTGTTATAATTCTCTCTTGTGTCTCCCCTGATGATGTGATTATTACACGAAAGTGCACTTGGGAACTTTTCGTGTTTCATTTTCCCCGTGGACTCAGAGGAATATCTTGATCACGCACAAAATTGTGATCCTTTCCGTACATGTGTATATATGTATACGTCTGTGTGTGTATATATATGTATACGTTGATATGTATAGGTATGTATATGTGCCGTGTGTGGACGTGTATGTATATACATTTGCATGTGGGTGGGTTAGGCCATTCTTTCGTCTGTTTCCTTACACTAACGCAGGAGACAGTGACAAAGTATAATAAAAAATAACAAAATATGATGTTTAGTCCGAAATATAGCAAGAGATTACACTGTTCATAAAAAAGTGCAAAGACCATGCAGCATTAAGTGGCAAAACAAATTAATAGAGAACAAAAAATAACCACGTTTTCTTAAAAAAGTACTGCTTACATACCTAAGTTTTTATTACTTACTTTAGTTTCATCATCTACTACTCGAAGCCCATCGCCTGATACATATAGCATGCCTCTTATAGGTCTTCGACGTGAGTTCTGAAAGATAAAATTTTGTCTTAAGCACTAGACAGATAAAAGACTGAACAAGTGTAAAATTTCCAGTCACTGGGGAAAAACAAAGAGTGATTACATTATAATAAAGTTATGGCTTAAGGAATGTCCGTCCACCTCACATATACTTTCAGTTGATTTTGGAGACTTATCTTTGCCTCCACAGCTCAATCAAGAACCAAAATGGAATGCTGCCCCTGAGTTTAGGCTATCTGAGTGTGTAGTTCAAGAGCCTTTGGACTCACCATAGCCAAGAATACTTTGAAGATGTTTATCTGGTATGTTCTTGGGTTTATCAATAATACTGGGGTACCACAACGTTTAGAATTATTGTACTGTAGGTAAAGAAATAAAAAAAAATTGAGCCTGAGATGTTCACACTGTTTTCTCTTGTTGTTTCAGATGCGTTTTGCTTTTAGTGAAGCTAAATGTGCCTAAATGTGTGTGGATGTAACCAAGATGTGAAAAAAGGAGAGATAGGTAGTATGTTTGAGGAAAGGAACCTGGATGTTTTGGCTCTGAGTGAAACGAAGCTCAAGGGTAAAGGGGAAGAGTGGTTTGGAAATGTCTGGGGAGTGAAGTCAGGGGTTGGTGAGAGGACAAGAGCAAGGGAAGGAGTAGCAATACTCCTGAAACAGGAGTTGTGGGAGTATGTGATAGAATGTAAGAAAGTAAATTCTCGATTAATATGGGTAAAATTGAAAGTTGATGGAGAGAGGTGGGTGATTATTGGTGCATATGCACCTGGGCATGAGAAGAAAGATCATGAGAGGCAAGTGTTTTGGGAGCAGCTGAATGAGTGTGTTAGCGGTTTTGATGCACGAGACCGGGTTATAGTGATGGGTGATTTGAATGCAAAGGTGAGTAATGTGGCAGTTGAGGGAATAATTGGTATGCATGGGGTGTTCAGTGTTGTAAATGGAAATGGTGAAGAGCTTGTAGATTTATGTGCTGAAAAAGGACTGATGATTGGGAATACCTGGTTTAAAAAGCGAGATATACATAAGTATACTTATGTAAGTAGGAGAGATGGCCAGAGAGCGTTATTGGATTACGTGTTAATTGACAGGCGTGCGAAAGAGAGACTTTTGGATGTTAATGTGCTGAGAGGTGCAACTGGAGGGATGTCTGATCATTATCTTGTGGAGGCTAAGGTGAAGATTAGTATGGGTTTTCAGAAAAGAGGAGTGAATGTTGGGGTGAAGAAGGTGGTGAGAGTAAGTGAGCTTGGGAAGGAGACCTGTGTGGGGAAGTACCAGGAGAGACTGTGTACAGAATGGAAAAAGGTGAGAACAATGGAAGTAAGGGGAGTGGGGGAGGAATGGGATGTATTTAGGGAATCAGTGATGGATTGCGCAAAAGATGCTTGTGGCATGAGAAGAGTGGGAGGTGGGCTGTTTAGAAAGGGTAGTGAGTGGTGGGATGAAGAAGTAAGAGTATTAGTGAAAGAGAAGAGAGAGGCATTTGGACGATTTTTGCAGGGAAAAAATGCAATTGAGTGGGAGAAGTATAAAAGAAAGAGACAGGAGGTCAAGAGAAAGGTGCAAGAGGTGAAAAAAAGGGCAAATGAGAGTTGGGGTGAGAGACTATCAGTAAATTTTAGGGAGAATAAAAAGATGTTCTGGAAGGAGGTAAATAGGGTGCGTAAGACAAGGGAGCAAATGGGAACTTCAGTGAAGGGCGTAAATGGGGAGGTGATAACAAGTAGTGGTGATGTGAGAAGGAGATGGAATGAGTATTTTGAAGGTTTGTTGAATGTGTCTGATGACAGAGTGGCAGATATAGGGTGTTTTGGTCGAGGTGGTGTGCAAAGTGAGAGGGTTGGGGAAAATAATTTGGTAAACAGAGAAGAGGTAGTAAAAGCTTTGCGGAAGATGAAAGCCGGCAAGGCAGCAGGTTTGGATGGTATTGCAGTGGAATTTATTAAAAAAGGGGGTGACTGTATTGTTGACTGGTTGGTAAGGTTATTTAATGTATGTATGACTCATGGTGAGGTGCCTGAGGATTGGCGGAATGCGTGCATAGTGCCATTGTACAAAGGCAAAGGGGATAAGAGTGAGTGCTCAAATTACAGAGGTATAAGTTTGTTGAGTATTCCTGGTAAATTATATGGGAGGGTATTGATTGAGAGGGTGAAGGCATGTACAGAGCATCAGATTGGGGAAGAGCAGTGCGGTTTCAGAAGTGGTAGAGGATGTGTGGATCAGGTGTTTGCTTTGAAGAATGTATGTGAGAAATACTTAGAAAAGCAAATGGATTTGTATGTAGCATTTATGGATCTGGAGAAGGCATATGATAGAGTTGATAGAGATGCTCTGTGGAAGGTATTAAGAATATATGGTGTGGGAGGCAAGTTGTTAGAAGCAGTGAAAAGTTTTTATCGAGGATGTAAGGCATGTGTACGTGTAGGAAGAGAGGAAAGTGATTGGTTCTCAGTGAATGTAGGTTTGCGGCAGGGGTGTGTGATGTCTCCATGGTTGTTTAATTTGTTTATGGATGGGGTTGTTAGGGAGGTAAATGCAAGAGTCCTGGAAAGAGGGGCAAGTATGAAGTCTGTTGGGGATGAGAGAGCTTGGGAAGTGAGTCAGTTGTTGTTCGCTGATGATACAGCGCTGGTGGCTGATTCATGTGAGAAACTGCAGAAGCTGGTGACTGAGTTTGGTAAAGTGTGTGGAAGAAGAAAGTTAAGAGTAAATGTGAATAAGAGCAAGGTTATTAGGTACAGTAGGGTTGAGGGTCAAGTCAATTGGGAGGTGAGTTTGAATGGAGAAAAACTGGAGGAAGTGAAGTGTTTTAGATATCTGGGAGTGGATCTGTCAGCGGATGGAACCATGGAAGCGGAAGTGGATCATAGGGTGGGGGAGGGGGCGAAAATTTTGGGAGCCTTGAAAAATGTGTGGAAGTCGAGAACATTATCTCGGAAAGCAAAAATGGGTATGTTTGAAGGAATAGTGGTTCCAACAATGTTGTATGGTTGCGAGGCATGGGCTATGGATAGAGTTGTGCGCAGGAGGATGGATGTGCTGGAAATGAGATGTTTGAGGACAATGTGTGGTGTGAGGTGGTTTGATCGAGTAAGTAACGTAAGGGTAAGAGAGATGTGTGGAAATAAAAAGAGCGTGGTTGAGAGAGCAGAAGAGGGTGTTTTGAAATGGTTCGGGCACATGGAGAGAATGAGTGAGGAAAGATTGACCAAAAGAATATATGTGTCGGAGGTGGAGGGAACGAGGAGAAGAGGGAGACCAAATTGGAGGTGGAAAGATGGAGTGAAAAAGATTTTGTGTGATCGGGGCCTGAACATGCAGGAGGGTGAAAGGAGGGCAAGAAATAGAGTGAATTGGAGCGATGTGGTATACAGGGGTTGACGTGCTGTCAGTGGATTGAATCAAGGCATGTGAAGCGTCTGGGGTAAACCATGGAAAGCTGTGTAGGTATGTATATTTGCGTGTGTGGACGTGTGTATGTACGTGTGTATGGGGGTTGGGCCATTTCTTTCGTCTGTTTCCTTGCGCTACCTCGCAAACGCGGGAGACAGCGACAAAGTATAAAAAAAAAAAAAAAAAAAAAAAAAAAATGTTACAAATTATTCCATACCAATGATAACAATTGGAAATGTTTTTTTGAGTGACAACAGAGTCCTATGCCTTGTACAAAAGATGCATGTGGCATGAGAAAGGTGGGAGGTGGGCATATTAGAAAGGGTAGTTAGTGGTGGGATGAAGAAGTAAGGTTGTTAGTGAAAGAGAAAGAGAGGCATTTGAATGATACTTGCAGGGAAGTAGTGCAAATGACTACATGTATAAAAGAAAGAAGCAAGAGGTCAAGAGAAAGGTGCAAGAGTTGAAAAAGAGGGCAAATGAGAGTTGGGGTGAGAGAGTATCATTAAATTTTAGAGAGAATAAAAAGATGTTTTGGAAGGAGGTAACTAATTTGCATAAGACAAAAGAACAGATGGGAACATCTGTGAAGGGGACAAGTAGGGAAGTGATGGGGTGAGAAGGAGATGGAGTGAGTATTTTGAAGGTTCACTGAATCTGTTTGATGATAGAGAGGCAGATATTAGGTGTTCTGGTTGGGGTGGTGTGCGAAGTGAGAGGGTCAGGGAGAATGGTTTGGTAAAGAGAGAAGAGGTAGTGAAAGCTTCGCCAAAGATGAAATCTGGCAAGGCAGCAGAATTGGATGGCACTGCAGTGGAAAGAATTAAATGAGGGGGTGACTGTGTTGTTGATTGCTTGGTAATGATACCCAGTGTATGTATAGACCATGGTAAGGTGCCTGAGGATTGGCAGAATGCATGCATAGTGCCATTGTATAAAGGCAAAGGGGATAAAGGTGAGTGTTCAAGCTACAGAGGCATAAGTTTGTTGAGTATCCTGGGAAATTATATGGGAGGGTACTGACTGAGAGGGTGAAGGCATGTACAGAGTATCAGATGGGGGAAGAGCAGTTTCGTTTCAGAAGTGGTAGAGGATGTGTGGATAAGGTGTTTGCAACAAACAAATGGATTTGTATGTAGCATTTATGGATCTGGAGAAGGCACATGATAAGGTTGATACAGACACTTTGTGGAAGGTTTTAAGAATATATGATGTGGGAGGTAGGTTGCTAGAAGCAGTCAAAAAGTTTTTACCAAGGACATAAGGCATGTTTACAAGTAGGAAGAGATGAGAGCAATTGGTTCCCATTGAAGATTGGTCTGTAGCAGAGGTATGTGATGTCCCATGGTTTAATTTGTTTATGGATGGGATGGTTAGGGAGGTAAATGCAAGAGTTTTGGAGAGAGGGGCAAGTATGCAGTCTGTTGTGGAAGAGAGGGCCTGGGAAGTGAGTCAATTGTTGTTCACTGATGATACAGCTCTAGAGGCTGATTCAGGTGAGAAACTGCAGAGGTTGCTGACTGAGTTGAGAGTAAATGTGAATAAGAGCAAGGTTATAAGCTTCTGTAGGGTTAAGCAACGTGTTAATAGGGATGTAAGTTTGAATGGGGAAAAATTGGAGGAGGTGAAGTGTTTTAGATATCTAAGAGTGGACTTAACAATGGATGGAACCATGGAAGCAGAAGTGAGTCACAGGGTGGGGGAGGGGGCAAAGATTCTAGGAGCAATAAGGAATGTACGAAAGGAGAGAACGTTATCTCAGAAAGCAAAAATGGGTATGTTTGAAGGAATGGCAGTTCCAACAATGATATATGTATGAGAGGTATGGGCTAAAGATAGGGTTGTATGGAGGAGGGTGGATGTGTTGGAAATGAAAGGTATGAAGACAATATGTGGTATGGGGTGGTTTGATCGAGTAAGTAATATAAGGGTAAGAGAGATGAATGGAAACAAAAAGAATATGGTTGAGAGAGCAGAAGAGGGAGTGTTGAAATGGTTTGGACATATGGAGAGAATGAGTGAGGAAAGTGGATATATGTGTCAGAAGTGGAAAGAACAAGGAGAAGCAGGAGACCTAACTGGAGGTAGAAGGATGGAGTGAAAAAAGATTTTCAGCAATTGGGGCCTGAACATACAGGAGGGTGAGAGGCGTGCAGGGAATAGAGTGAACTGGAATGATGTAGTATACAGGGGTCGACATGCTGTCAATGGACTGAACTAGGGAATGTGAAGCATCTGGGGTATACCTTAGAAAAATGTGTGGGGTCTGGATGTGGATAGGGAACTGTGGTTTCAGTGCATTACACATGGCAGCTAGAGAGTGAGTGTGAATGAATGTGGTCTTTTTTGTCTGTTTCCTGTGCTACCTCGCTGAAGCAGGGGTTAGTGATGCTGTTTTTCTGTGGGGCAGGGTGGCAAGCAAGTATGAATATGTACATGTGTATGTATGTAATGTCTACATATGTGTATGTACATGTGTATGTATGTAATGTCTACATATGTGTATGTATGTAATGTCTACATATGTGTATGTACATGTATGTATATGCATGTATATGTGTGTATGTGGGCATTTATGTATGTATGTGGATGGGCCATTCTTCATCTGTTTCCTGGCGCTACCTCGCTGATGCATGAAACAGCGATTATGTATTCATTATGAAAATCTTTATCTCTAATCTTGTCGAAGAAAACAAAATTTGAGGATTTCAGTCTGTCCCAGTAGTCATGATCCTTCACAAAGACAACAAAAGCTATGACTAACCGCTTCACTTTTCTGGCATTACAAGTTTGCCCACGTTATTCATTTATTCTAGTCTGGAAAGCCTAAGTGTTCTATGTTATGTCAACATCAATTTTGCTTCTCACATCCTTAAAGTTTAGCAAATTCAGTCTTCCATCCTCTGCAGAGACGTGATATATGCTATATTGTGCTTATTGGTGTAAACAAATCACATCTCTCACGTTTCTCATTTGTGATATAACACTGTTTTTATCTTCCACATTTCTCTTGTGATATAATTAAGCTAGGTCATAATCAGTACTCTCCATTCAATATTCTCCAAGAATTTCTTCATTTTCCACAGAAATGAAACAACTGAATTTTATCTCCGTGAGAGTTATGTTCCAGAGGAAACTAAAGGCTTAAATGATATCTGATATCTTCTACAGAGTAATAATTTTTTAAGATTTTGCTATAGTCTCCATATCATATGAAACAAGTTTATGTTCTCCCATGTTTTCACATACGTCTATTCTATCTATATTTCTGATGCCTGTTTCCACCAGTAACTCCCTCAAAGGGGATAGCCACAGCAATAAATAGAGTTTCCATAACCAGTGAACTTCATTGCAGCTTCTTAGCCTTTAATGCCTCACCCTTAATAGGCAGAGGGCAACTCTAGCGCAATGTTTGCACTAGTTCCTACCTGATGTTCTTACTGACTATGTCTATGTCTACCTAATGCTCCTGCTCACATGTACATTAGAAATGAATATGAGAAAAAGCAAAAATGCAAATACAATTCTCTAAAGAACTAAACGCTTCACTAAAAAGCAAAAGAAATAAATTGGTACGCAATGTACTGTGATTCATCTGTTCGGAAGATGTGTGTCTGTCTTTCCTATCAACAAGTCATTTCTACTCTGTGTGTTTTGTGAGCTATGACAACAAACAATTCCAAAAGGTCTGTGCACACAGGAATTTTGTATCTCTTTTTTATACTTGTTCCCATTTCCTGCATTTACAAGGTACTGCAAAGAAACAGCTGAAGAAATGCTTCTTTCACTCATATCCATTCTCTTGCTGTCATGTATGATGCGCTGAAATTACAGCCCCCATCCACAACTAGGCCCCACAGACATTTCTATGGTCCCACTAGCTGCTTTACATGCCCTAGTTCAGTCATTGACAGCAAGTTGTGACCCATACATAACAGTTCTCCAATACCCTACATCCCATGCATGTCATTCACCCTCATGCATGTTCAGACCACAAGCACTCAAAAATCTTTATCACAGACCTCACAACTTCAATCTGGCCACCTGTTTCTTGTCCCTTCCTTTTCTGACACATATATCCTCTTTGTCAACCTCTCCTCATTTATTCTCTCTTATCTATCTATCTATCTAATTTCTGATGCATATTCCCTCTGGGAACCCCTATCAAGATGTGATAGTGGCAAAAGTCTCTACTTACCCATGTCCTTATATGCCTTCCTTGCACATACCATTCCACAAATTCCTCCACCATCTCTCCATCCAGTATTTTTCCACCCTATTTTTTTTGCTCATATCACAGGTGGTCTTCCTTTCACACCAATCCCTTTAATTGTACTATCATACACTCTCCTTGTAAACTTCCAGTCTTGCATTCTTTACACATGCCCAAACCACATCAAAGTATTACGTTTTATCCACTCTACAACTACACAATTCATTCTCTGTATTCCCTGCCATACCACATTTCTCATACACCCTTTCGTTTCTTTCTTCATTCCACCTAGTCACACCACATACTTTTCTCATATAGCTCATTTTCACAGCCAAATTTTGATATCTATGACTCATTTCTTGTCCATGTTTTGGCCTCATAGGTCAGGGTTGGGAGGACTATGCTGTCCCTTAATCTTCTCTTCACTTCCATACTTACACCTCTACCCTTCATCATTCTATAAAGGGATACAATGACTATCTTACCCTGTCACCAAACTTACCCAAAAAAGCTCCTAAATATGAAATTCTTTCACCTCTCCCACTCTTTCTCCCCATATTCAAAGCACAATCTAGTACACTTTCTTCTTTCACTTTAGATGGTTTTACTAAATCTATACTTTCACTTGTTTCCTCTCAAACGCCATTACTTTACTTTTACATGCACTTACCTTCAATTGCCTACACTCACACATATCATAAAACACACAACCTTCTGCAATTCCTCTTCACTTTCAGGATATTAAATAGAATCATCTGCAAACAGGCTTACCACTAGCCATCATATCTCACCACCACACTCCATCTCTGCACCCCTTTTCTATAGTTTTGCTTTAATCTCTTATCATTCCGACCTGATGTATTTCAAAAAGCCACAGTGACATCACACTGCCCTGCTTCACATCTACATGCATACCAAAACTTTCACTCAACTCTATCCACTCTTACACATGCATTTACTCCTCTATAGAAGGCTTTCACACCATCCAACAGTTGTCCCCCTACTCCATATCTCCTTAACACATTCCATAAAGAATTCCAATTGATTGTCATATGCTTTCTCCAGATCCATAAAAGCTTCATACTACTTCTTACCTTTCACTAAATACTTTCCCACAGTTATCTTTACCACAAAAATCTGATCTACATATCCCCTACCTTTCCTATAACCCCCTTACTCATCACTTATTCTGCATCCAGTCACGTCCATCACTCTATCAATCAACATTCTTGTACACGCTTTTCCTGGAATACTTAACAGACTTATTCCCCTATAATTGTTACATATATCCTTAGCACATTTTCCTTTGAATAAAGGAATAATAATATCTTTCACCCACTCAGGTACAACCTTCTGTTTCCATGCTAAATTATATAACTGCTGCCTCCCTTTCTCCTACATTCATCAGTTTTTCAAAATACTCTCTCTATTTCCCTTTCACATCCTCCTTTTGATTCAGCAACTCCCTTCCTTAACTCTCACATTAACTTTTCTACTCTTGCATCCACCTCTTTCCTTTTTCACCTCCCTCCAGTGCAGTTTCTTATTATCCCAACACTTAACATTTCCCTTACATATTTCATATTCCTTGCTCCTTTGCTGAATTTCCACTGGTACATTTCTCTAGAGGAATCTACCATATGCCTTCTTCTCTTCCACAGCATTTCTAATCTCTTCTGTCCACCATACATTGCCCTTTTTATTCCTATATCTCATGATCTTGTATCCAACTGCTAATGCTATCACCTTTAATAGTATTTCTCTAAACATTTAAAATATCTCATTCACAGATAACTGCAACCATACATTCAATGCCCTTCCATCTAAGCTTTCAGTTCCCTTCCTTTCATACTCCTGCCTGCATTCTTTTATTCATCTTCTTGCTTGCCAACACTTTTACCTCTCCATTCCTCCTTACATCATACCTCCACTTTTCCTGATTCTCATCCCCACAAGAACTGCAAAATGGTCAGTCTCCAAAGATTCCTCTCACAACTCTAACATCTAACACGGCCTTTCTCAATCTTTCATCTACTGCCACATAGTCAATGAAAGACTTTTGCTCTTCTCTTCCATCAATTCTCATCAATGTATATCTGTAGATCATCTTGTGCTGAAAAAAGGTGTTTACACGAATAAACCCCTCTCAGCACAAATATCCACGAGATAACTTCCATTCACATTTACTCCAGGCACTCTCCATTTTCAAACTATCTCACCAATTTCATCACATCCCACTTTCACATTGAAATCATCCAATACAACCATGTTTCTCTTATTCTCAAAGCTATTCATATAATCATTCATTCAAATTTTTCCACAAAAGCTCCATTTCTTCCTTATCTCCCACAGTCTTCATAGTTACAGGCATATATACATATACCCATGCATACTTCACAATCCCAATCTTTCCTTTCATTCACACTATTCTCTTCCCCGATAGCTGTCGCTCATTTCCATCCATACCACTCATTCCAAACTCTTCCATAACTTGCATTCATCATCAATCCACATACCCTACCCAAGGATATGGGTTTCCCTAATCCCCAAGGTGCAACTTTTAAACTTTTCCACAAGCTCCCACTTTTACTATTACCAATCATCCCATTTACATTCAGTGCCATCAACCTCATTTTTTTGTCTCTTTTACTCCTCGGCATAACTGGTAGACTCCAGTGCTGCTTCTTAGCCATTTAAGACTCACGGTTGACATGTTGGAGAGGGTAATTCCAGCACAGTGTTTCCTGAGGCAGCAATGCTCTAAAATTGTCCTAAAAGTAAAAAGTTACAGCACACCTCAAGTGTCTACATAAATTTTAAAGGACTGTGCTGATGGAGCTGGGCTACATCTCCCCCTTCAGTTCCACCCCTAAGGGGTGTATTAACAAGGGGAACACAAGAAGGCTGGGTAAGACTTGGATACTCTAGAAAAAACTAAGAGTATCCCCTTGACGTAATGAAACTTGACAACTTTCCCCAATTTTGAGCTTTCTCACTTTTCACAGTAGCAGTACCTCCTAACCCCATTAGTTGCAATACTGTCACTGTGCAGGATATCCATATATCCAAATAATTTCAGCACACCCTCTTGAGCTCTTTCAACCATCTATCTACACCCTCTTGAGCTCTTTCAACCATCTATCTATCTATGCATTTTTCTACATACATCACTGATGCCTGTCCCTTTTGGAACTCTCCTGAGGGGGTAACCACAGCAGAAGAGTCTCCATAATTGGTGAACTCCACTGCTGCTTCTTACCCTTTAGTGCCTCACCCTTAGTGGGCCACTGGCAGACGGCAACTCTAGTGCAGTGTTTTTAGAGGCTTTTACCTGATGTTCCCACCGACTATCATTACCTAATGTGTCTATCTAATATTCCAACCCACTAGTTCCACCTAATGCTCCCTACTAATGTTCCTACCCACTACTTCTACCTAATGCTCCTGAATAATTTTTGTATATAGCATTCATGGATCAGGAAAAAGTGTACGATGGAGTTGACAGGGATATCCTGGGAGGTGCTACAATTACGTGGCAGGAACAGTACTAGATGCAGAGAAGAATTCTTACTATAAGAATAAGGTGCATGAGTGAGTAGGAAGGGAAGGGGGTGAGTAATTCCAAGTGAAGGTGGGTCTGTGTGAAGGGTGAGTGATGTTACCATAGCTGTTGAACATGTTAATGGATGGGGTGGTGAGAAACTGAGAAAAACACTAAATGGAGGTGACTCAGTGTGGCAAAGTGAATGAAAGAAGAAAGCTGAAAATAAAAGTGAATAAAGTAAGATATTTTGAGTGTAAACATAAATATGATGGATTTGAGTCTTGGGCTTTGAACACAAAAGAAAGACTCTGGTTATGATGGAAGTAAAATGCCTGAGGATTACATGAGGTGTAAAAGGACTGGTCATGTAAAGATTGACAAGAGTCAGAGAGATGTGGTAGTGAGCAAAGTTTGAAATAGAGGGGTAGGAGGTGAGAGGTAATGTGTTGTGAATGGGCTGAACCAAGGCATGTGAAACAGTTATGATAAACCATAGCATAATCTGTATGGCCTGGCTGTGGATGTTAGGCTCTGGTTTTGGTACAATGTACATGAAAGCTATAGTTTTCCCATGCAATTTGAGGCCACGAATCATTTGCACCCACTGCCACCCTGCTGTTATGGTTCCTGGTGAAGTGCCTGAGGATTGGTGGAATGCATGCATAGTGCATTGTATAAAGGCAAAGAGGATAAAGGTGAGTGTTCAAATTACAAAGGTACAAGTCTGTTGAGTATTCCTGGGAAATTATATGGGAGGGTATTGATTGAGAGGGTGAAGGCATGTACAGAGCATCAAACTGGGAAAGAGCAGTGTGGTTTCTGAAGTGGTAGAGGATGTGTGGATCAGGTGTTTGCTTTGAAGAATGTATGTGAGAAATACTTAGAAAAACAGATGAATTTGCATGTAGCATTTATGGATCTGGAGATGGGCTATAATAGAGTTGATAGAGATGCTCTGTGGAAGGTATTAAGAGTATATGGCATGGGAAGAAAGTTGCTAGAAACAGTGAAAAGTTTCTATCGAGGATGTAAGGCATGTGTGCGAGTAGGAAGAGAGGAAAGTGATTGGTTCCCAGTGAATGTTGGTTTGTGGCAGGGGTGCGTGATGTCTCCATGGATGTTTAATTTGTTTATTGATGGGGTTGTTAGGGAGGTGAATACAAGAGTTTTGGAAAGAAGGGCAAGTATGCAGCCTGTTGTAGATGAGAGGGCTTGGGAAGTGAGTCAGCTGTTGTTCGCTGATGATACAGCGTTGGTGGCTGATTTGGGTGAGAAACTGCAGAAGCTGGTGACTGAATTTAGTAAAGTGTGTGAAAGAAGAAAGCTGAGAGTAATGTTAATAAGAGCAAGGTTATTAGGTTCAGTAGGGTTGAGGGACAAGTAAATTGGGAGGTAAGTCTGAATGGAGAAAAACTGGATGAAGTGAGGTGCCTTAGATAACTAGGAGTGAATTTAGCAGTGGATGGAACCATCAAAGTGGAAGTGAGTCACAGGGTGGGGGAGGGGGCAAAGGTTCTGGGAGTGTTGAAGAATGTGTGGAAGGTGAGAACGTTATCTCAGAGAGCAAAAAATGGGTACGATTGAGGGAATAGAAGTTCCAACAATGTTATATGGTTGCAAGGCATGGGCTATAGATATGGTTGTGCTGAGGAGGGTGGATGCTTTGGAAATGAGATGCTTGAGGACAATATGTGGTGTGAGGTGGTTTGATCGAGTAAGTAATGAAAGGGTAAGAGAGATATGTGGTAATAAAAAGAGTGTGGTTGAGAGAGCAGAAGAGGGTGTATTGAAATGGTTTGGTCACATGGAGAGAATGAGTGAGGAAAGATTGATAAAGAGGATATATGTGTCAGAGGTGGAGGGAACAAGAAGTGGGAGACCAAATTGGAGGTGGAAGGATGGAGTGAAAAAGATATTGAGCGATCAGGGCCTGAACATACAGGAGGGTGAAAGGCATGCAAGGAATAGAGTGAATTGGAGCAATGTCAATGCTGTCATGTTCATGCTGTCAATGGATTGAACCAGGGCATGTGAAGCGTCTGGGATAAACCATGGAAAGTTTTGTGGGGCCTAGATGTGGAAAGATTGCTGTGGTTTCGGTGCATTACACATGACAGCTAGAGACTGAGTATGAATGAATGTGGCCTTTGTTTTCTTTTCCTAGCGCTATCTCACACGCACGCAGGGGGAGCCATTTCATGTGTGGTGGGTTGGCGACGGGAATGGATGAAGGCAGCAAGCATGAATATGTACGTGTGTATATATATGTACGCGTATGGGGGTTTATGTATATACATGTGCATGTGGGAGGGCCATTCCTTCGTCTATTTCCTTGCACTACCTTGCTAATGCGAGAGACAGCGACAAAGTATAATAAAAATAATAATATATATTTCAACCCATAATCGGTTCTACTGTATTCATACTCTTCATATTATTATACCTCTCTCTTATCCTTTTATTACTTATTCGATCAAACCACTTATCTATTTATCTATCTATCTTTCTATATCTCTCACACCCATTCCCTGCAGGAACTCCTATTAAGCAGTGGCCATGGCAAAAGAATCTCCATTTATCCCTGTCCTTACATGCCTCCCTTACATGCACCATTTCATGCATTCTTCCTCCTTTTCTCTCCCTCCAGTAATTCCTCCGCCCTATCTGCCCAACCCCTTCAACTATACTAACATACAATATCCTTGTAAACTCCCAGTCTTACATTCTTTTCCACAAGCCCAAACCACCTCAAAGTAAAACATTTCACCCATTCTACCACTAAAAAATTCATTCCCTTTGCATTCCTTGCCTACCACATCTCTCATACACCCTTTCACTTCTTTCTTCATCCCATCTAGTCACACCACATGCTCTTCTCCAATAGCTCATTTCTACAGCCTGGATTCTTGACCTCTGTGCCTCATTCCACATCCATCTTTTGGCTGCATAGGTCAGGGATGGGAGGACTATGCTGTCCCTTAATCCTCTCTTCACTCCCATACTTACACCTCTACCCTTCATTATTCTTTAAGGGACCCAATGACTCTTCTACCCTGTACTGCTTTTTCCCTTAACTCTCCTTCCATATCACCACACTTACCCAACACAGCTCCCAGATACATAAATTCCCTCACTTCTTCAAGTCTTTTCCCCCCATATCCAAAGCACAATTCAGGACACTTTCTTCTTTCACTATATGGTTTTACAAAATCTATACTTTCAATCCATTTCCTTTCATATACCATTACTTTACTTTTACTTACCTTTACCTTCAACCTCCTTCACTTACACACATTATAAAACACACTTACAATCTTCTGTAACTTCTCTTCATTCTCTGCAAACAACACAGTATCACTCACAAACAAGCTTGCCACTAGCCATAGTATCTCGCTGCCACACTCTATCTCTGCACCCCTTTTCCCTAGATTTGCTTTCATCTCTCTAATCACTCCATCCATATACATATTAAAAAGCCACAGTGACATCACAAAGCCCTGCCTCACATCTAAATGTATCCCAAAACTTTCACTCTGCTCTCCATCTACTCTTACACACGCATTTGCATCCAACAGTTTCCTGCTATACCATATACCCTTAACACATCCCTCAAAGCATTCCACTCAACTCTTTCATATGCCTTCTCCAGATCCATACAGCTGCATACAGCTTCTTACCTTTCACTGAATACTTTTCCACAGTCATCTTTACAACAAAAATCTGATCTGCAAATCTCTTACTTTTCCTAAAGCCCCCTTGCTCTTCACTTATTCTGCATTCAGTCCCTTCCATCACTTTATCAATTAACATTCTTCCTTACACTTTTCCCGGTATACTTGACAGACTTATTCCCCTACATACCTCCTTTGCACTTTCTCCTTTGAATAAAGGAACAATAATAGCTTTCAAACAATCCTCAGGCACAACCTTCTGTTTCCATGCTAAATTACAAATACGATGCATCCACTCTATCACACTTTCTCCTCCATACTTCAGCATTTCAGCCATAATCCAATCCACTCCAGGTGTCTTTCCTATCTTCAGCCTCATTATTTCCCTTGTTACCTCCCTCTTTGTCATAGGCCCCTGCATTTGTATCCTCTGCCTTCCCTCCTTCATACTCATAAATGTAACAACTGCTACCTCCCCTTCTCCCACATTCATCAGTTCTTCAAAACACTCTCTCCATCTTTCTTTCACTTACTCCTTTTGATTCAGCGACTTCCTTTCATTACTTCTCACACCATCATTTCCACTCTTACGTCCACCTCTTTCCTTTTTCACCTCCCTCAAATACAGTTTCTTATCATCCTGAAACTTTTCACTTAACTTTCTTCCAAAATCCTCGTCTACTCTTTCTTTTCTTTTCTCTATCAGCATCTTAACATTCTGCTTACATATTTTGTATTCTTACCCTCTCCTTTGCTGAGCTTCCATTGGTACATTCCTATCGAGCAACTGACCATAGCCTTTTCCTTCTCTTCCACAGCATTTCTAATCTCTTTTGTCCACTAAGTAACTCATTACCTTGTCTCCAACTACTGATTCTACAACCTTTACTAGTATTTCTCTAAACATTTTAAATACTTCATTCATACATGACTGCATTCCAATTTTCACTGCACTTCCATCTAAGCTTTCAGTTACCTTCCTTTCATACTCTTCCCTGTATTTTTCCTGATTCATCTTCTTGCTTGCCAACACTTTAACTTCTCTATTCTTCCTTACACCATACCTCCACTCCTCCCTGATCCTCATCCTCACAAGAACTGGAAAATGGTAAGAGTCTCCAAGCCACCTTAACTGGATATATTGTCCTCAAATGGTTTCCAACATATCCACTCTTTTCTGCACATTCTCCTCTATAGCCCATGCCTCACATCCATACAACATTGTATGTGCTACTATACCTTAAAACATACTCAAATTTTCCCTTTCATATAATGACTTCTCTTTCCACACAATTTTCCATGGTCCATGAACCTTCACCCTCCAGCCTTACCTATGACACACTTCTGCTACCATGGTTCCATTTGCTGCTATGCCCACTTTCAGGTAACTAAAACACTCTAAATCCTCCAAATTTTCTCCATTAATTAATTACCCATTGGTTTTTATTCATATTCACTCTCAAAATCCTCCTCTTACATACTCTCCCAAAATGAAATGCCTACTTGTGCAGTTTCTCACTTGAACATACCATCAGTACTGTGTCATCAGCAAACAACAACTGACTCACTTTCCAGACCATCTTACTCCCTATAGACAGCAGACAAGCCCCTCTGTCCAAGATCCTGGCATTTACCTCCCTCACCCTCCATCCATAAACAAATTCAACAGCCTTGGTGACATCACAAACCCCTGCCACAAGCCCAATTTCACTTGGAACCACCCACTTTCCCCTCTACCTGCTCATGCTCATACCTTACACTCTTGATAAAAACTTCTCACCACTTCTTGTAGCCTTCCTCCAACACCATGTATTCATAATACCTTATGCAAGGTATCTCCGGCAACCCTATCAAATGCTCTCTCCAGATAAATAAATGCCACAAACAAATCCTTCTACTTCTCTATGGACTTCTCACAAACATTCTTTAAAGCAAACACCTGATCCACACATCCTCCATCAATCCTGAAACCACACTGTTTCTCCTCAATCTGATGCTCTGCACATGCCTTCACCATCTCAATCACAACTTCCAGACAACTTACCAAGTACATTCAACAAACTTACACCTATGTAGTTTGTACACCAACATTCGTCCCCTTTGCCTTGATACAATGGCACTAAACATGTAATCTAACAATCCTCAGAGACTACTTAAAATAAGCCATACATACAATGAAAATCCTAAGCAACCAATCAACAATACAGTCATCCCTTATCTTAAGAAATTCAACTGCAATACCATTCACTCCAGTCGCTACGCCACATTTCATCTTACGCAAGGTTTTCACCACCTCCTCTCTCTTCACCAGCCAATTTCCATGGCTCTCTCACTTTGCATAGCATTCTGACCCAAATGCCCTACATCTGCTATCCTAACATCAAACACATACAACAATCCTTTAAAATGCTCATTCCATTTTCTGTGCACATCATCACTACCTGTTACTATTTCCCATTTGCCCCCTTCACCATTGTTCCCATTTGTTTCTGTTTTTCTCACACTATCAATCCCCTTCCAAAACACATTATTTTCCCCAACATTCACTGATACTCATTCATCTCAACTCTCATTTGCCCTTCTTTTCAACCCCTTCAACTGCTTCTTGACCTCCTAATGCTTTCTCTTGTATATCCCCCAATCTTTTACACTCCTTCTCCTAAGTACCATCCAAACACCTCTCTATTCTCATTCATTAACAGCTTTACTTCATCATCTCATCTTCCCCATCCATTCTCACCTCTCCAACTCCCACTTTTTGCATGCACTCTTTCCCTAAATTTCTCCCATTGTGTGCTGCTGAAAATTTCGTGGGAACCCTCAAGACCATTATTAAGGGAGGTGTTTATTCTCTTAAGCATGTCTTTATTGTGTACATAAACAGGTTAATTTGGAAAAAAAGCCTTCGAGAATGTACATATCCTGTGAAGAGAAGATTGCACAATGATTCAAAGCAGCCAAGCATCACATCACACTGCTTATTGGGGGGCAATGGCAAAGGTTATTGAAAGCTTAAACCTTTTATTAAAGGTCTACCATTTAGATAATTTCAAGACTTCAGAGGATATAAGAAGCAATTTCTATCTGTTTATTATCACTCACAACTGAGAGGGTGGATAACAGGCAAAGTATTCTCTGATTATCTTTCTTTTTCAATGTTAGTTGAGACAGCACAGGCAGCTGAGGCCCTTATCAAGGCCATCCCATCAATGGTGTATGATTTATGTATCAATATTATACTTTGTTGCTGTTTCCCGTGTCAGCAAGGCAGTGCAAGGACACAGATGAAAAAATGGCCCAACACACCCACATACACTTATATATACATAAACGCCCACACTCGCACATATACATACCTATACATTTCAACGTATACATACCTATACATGCACAGACATGTATATATTCATACTTGCTGCCTTCATCCATTCCTGTCGCCACCCCGCCACACATGAAATGGCACCCCCTCCTCTCCCTGTGTATGTACGAGGAAAAGCTAGGAAAGACAACAAAGGCCACAGTCATTCACACTCAGTCTCTAGCAGTCATGTGTAATGCACCAAAACCACAGCTCCCTTTCCACATCCAGGCCCCACAAAACTTTCCATGGTTTATCACTGATGCTTCACATGCCCTGGTTCAATCCATTGACAGCACGTCGACCCCGGTTTACTACATCGTTCTAATTCACTCTATTCATTGCACGCCTTTCACCCTCCTGTATGTTCAGGCCCTGATCGCTCAAAATCATTTTCACTCCATCTTTCCACCTCCAATTTGGTCTCCCTCTTCTCCTCGTTCCCTCCACCTCCGACACATATATCCTCTTGGTCAATATTTCCTCACTCATTCTCTCCATGCGCCCAAACCATTTCAAAACACCCTCCTCTGCTCTCTCAACCACGCTCTTTTTATTTCCACACATCTCTCTTACCCTTACATTACTTACTCGATCAAACCACCTCACACCACATATTGTCCTCAAACATCTCATTTCCAGCACATCCACCCTCCTGCGCACTACTCTATCCATAGCCCACGCCTTGCAACCATAAAACATTGTTGGAACCACTATTCCTTCAAACATACCCATTTTTGCTTTTGGAGATAATGTTCTCGAATTCCCCACATTCTTCAAGGCTCCCAAGATTTTTGCCCCCTCCCCACCCTATGATTCACTTCCGCTTCCATGGTTCCATCCGCTGCCAGATCCACTCCCAGATATCTAAAACACTTCACTTCCTCCAGTTTTTCTCCATTCAAACTTACCTCCCAATTGACTTGACCTTCAACCCTACTGTACCTAATAACCTTGCTCTTATTCACACTTACTCTTAACTTTCTTCTTTCACACACTTTACCAAACTCAGTCACCAGCTTCTGCAATTTCTCACATGAATCAGCCACCAGTGCTGTATCATCAGCGAACAACAACTGAAAAGACTTCATACTTGCCCCTCTTTCCAAAACTCTTGCATTCACCTCCCTAACAACCCAATCCATAAACAAATTAAACAACCATGGAGACATCACACTCCCCTGCTGCAAACCTACATTCACTGAGAACCAATCACTTTCCTCTCTTCCTACACGTACACATGCCTTACATCCTCAATAAAAACTTTTCACTGCTTCTAACAACTTGCCTCCCACACCATATATTCTTAGTACCTTCCACAGAGCATCTCTATCAACTCTATCATATGCCTTCTCCAGATCCATAAATGCTACATACAAATCCATTTGCTTTTCTAAGTATTTCTCACATACATTCTCCAAAGCAAACACCTGATCCACACATCCTCTACCACTTCTGAAACCACACTGCTCTTCCCCAATCTGATGCTCAGTACATGCCTCCACCCTCTTAATCAATACCCTCCCATATAATTTACCAGGAATACTCAACAAACTTATACCTCAGTAATTTGAGCACTCACTCTTATATATATATATTTTTCTTTTTCTTTTAAACTATTCGCCATTTCCCGCATTAGCGAGGTAGCGTTAAGAACAGAGGACTGGGCCTTTTTTGGAATATCCTCACCTGGCCCCCTCTGTTCCTTCTTTTGGAAAATTAAAAAAAAACAAAAAATAAGAGGGGAGGATTTCCAGCCCCCCGCTCCCTCCCCTTTTAGTCGCCTTCTACGACACGTAGGGAATACGTGGGAAGTATTCTTAATCCCCTATCCCCAGGGATAATATATATATATATATATATATATATATATATATATATATATATATATATATATATATATATATATATTGATTGAGAGGGTGAAGGCATGTACAGAGCATCAGATTGGGGAAGAGCAGTGTGGTTTCAGAAGTGGTAGAGGATGTGTGGATCAGGTGTTTGCTTTGAAGAATGTATGTGAGAAATACTTAGAAAAGCAAATGGATTTGTATGTAGCATTTATGGATCTGGAGAAGGCATATGATAGAGTTGATAGAGATGCTCTGTGGAAGGTATTAAGAATATATGGTGTGGGAGGCAAGTTGTTAGAAGCAGTGAAAAGTTTTTATCGAGGATGTAAGGCATGTGTACGTGTAGGAAGAGAGGAAAGTGATTGGTTCTCAGTGAATGTAGGTTTGCGGCAGGGGTGTGTGATGTCTCCATGGTTGTTTAATTTGTTTATGGATGGGGTTGTTAGGGAGGTGAATGCAAGAGTTTTGGAAAGAGGGGCAAGTATGAAGTCTGTTGGGGATGAGAGAGCTTGGGAAGTGAGTCAGTTGTTGTTCGCTGATGATACAGCGCTGGTGGCTGATTCATGTGAGAAACTGCAGAAGCTGGTGACTGAGTTTGGTAAAGTGTGTGAAAGAAGAAGTTAAGAGTAAATGTGAATAAGAGCAAGGTTATTAGGTACAGTAGGGTTGAGGGTCAAGTCAATTGGGAGGTGAGTTTGAATGGAGAAAAACTGGAGGAAGTGAAGTGTTTTAGATATCTGGGAGTGGATCTGGCAGCGGATGGAACCATGGAAGCGGAAGTGGATCATAGGGTGGGGGAGGGGGCGAAAATTCTGGGAGCCTTGAAGAATGTGTGGAAGTCGAGAACATTATCTCGGAAAGCAAAAATGGGTATGTTTGAAGGAATAGTGGTTCCAACAATGTTGTATGGTTGCGAGGCGTGGGCTATGGATAGAGTTGTGCGCAGGAGGATGGATGTGCTGGAAATGAGATGTTTGAGGACAATGTGTGGTGTGAGGTGGTTTGATCGAGTAAGTAACGTAAGGGTAAGAGAGATGTGTGGAAATAAAAAGAGCGTGGTTGAGAGAGCAGAAGAGGGTGTTTTGAAATGGTTTGGGCACATGGAGAGAATGAGTGAGGAAAGATTGACCAAGAGGATATATGTGTCGGAGGTGGAGGGAACGAGGAGAAGAGGGAGACCAAATTGGAGGTGGAAAGATGGAGTGAAAAAGATTTTGTGTGATTGGGGCCTGAACATGCAGGAGGGTGAAAGGAGGGCAAGGAATAGAGTGAATTGGAGCGATGTGGTATACCGGGGTTGACGTGCTGTCAGTGGATTGAATCAGGGCATGTGAAGCGTCTGGGGTAAACCATGGAAAGCTGTGTAGGTATGTATATTTGCGTGTGTGGACGTATGTATATACATGTGTATGGGGGTGGGTTGGGCCATTTCTTTCGTCTGTTTCCTTGCGCTACCTCGCAAACGCGGGAGACAGCGACAAAGCAAAAAAAAAAAAAAAATAATATATATATATATTTTTTTTTTTTTTTTTTTTTATACTTTGTCGCTGTCTCCCGCGTTTGCGAGGTAGCGCAAGGAAACAGACGAAAGAAATGGCCCAACCCCCCCCCCATACACATGTACATACACACGTCCACACACGCAAATATACATACCTACACAGCTTTCCATGGTTTACCCCAGACGCTTCACATGCCTTGATTCAATCCACTGACAGCACGTCAACCCCTGTATACCACATCGCTCCAATTCACTCTATTCCTTGCCCTCCTTTCACCCTCCTGCATGTTCAGGCCCCGATCACACAAAATCTTTTTCACTCCATCTTTCCACCTCCAATTTGGTCTCCCTCTTCTCCTCGTTCCCTCCACCTCCGACACATATATCCTCTTGGTCAATCTTTCCTCACTCATTCTCTCCATGTGCCCAAACCATTTCAAAACACCCTCTTCTGCTCTCTCAACCACGCTCTTTTTATTTCCACACATCTCTCTTACCCTTACGTTACTTACTCGATCAAACCACCTCACACCACACATTGTCCTCAAACATCTCATTTCCAGCACATCCATCCTCCTGCGCACAACTCTATCCATAGCCCACGCCTCGCAACCATACAACATTGTTGGAACCACTATTCCTTCAAACATACCCATTTTTGCTTTCCGAGATAATGTTCTCGACTTCCACACATTTTTCAAGGCTCCCAAAATTTTCGCCCCCTCCCCCACCCTATGATCCACTTCCGCTTCCATGGTTCCATCCGCTGACAGATCCACTCCCAGATATCTAAAACACTTCACTTCCTCCAGTTTTTCTCCATTCAAACTCACCTCCCAATTGACTTGACCCTCAACCCTACTGTACCTAATAACCTTGCTCTTATTCACATTTACTCTTAACTTTCTTCTTCCACACACTTTACCAAACTCAGTCACCAGCTTCTGCAGTTTCTCACATGAATCAGCCACCAGCGCTGTATCATCAGCGAACAACAACTGACTCACTTCCCAAGCTCTCTCATCCCCAACAGACTTCATACTTGCCCCTCTTTCCAGGACTCTTGCATTTACCTCCCTAACAACCCCATCCATAAACAAATTAAACAACCATGGAGACATCACACACCCCTGCCGCAAACCTACATTCACTGAGAACCAATCACTTTCCTCTCTTCCTACACGTACACATGCCTTACATCCTCGATAAAAACTTTTCACTGCTTCTAACAACTTGCCTCCCACACCATATATTCTTAATACCTTCCACAGAGCATCTCTATCAACTCTATCATATGCCTTCTCCAGATCCATAAATGCTACATACAAATCCATTTGCTTTTCTAAGTATTTCTCACATACATTCTTCAAAGCAAACACCTGATCCACACATCCTCTACCACTTCTGAAACCGCACTGCTCTTCCCCAATCTGATGCTCTGTACATGCCTTCACCCTCTCAATCAATACCCTCCCATATAATTTACCAGGAATACTCAACAAACTTATACCTCTGTAATTTGAGCACTCACTCTTATCCCCTTTGCCTTTGTACAATGGCACTATGCACGCATTCCGCCAATCCTCAGGCACCTCACCATGAGTCATACATACATTAAATAACCTTACCAACCAGTCAACAATACAGTCACCCCCTTTTTTAATAAATTCCACTGCAATACCATCCAAACCTGCTGCCTTGCCGGCTTTCATCTTCCGCAAAGCTTTTACTACCTCTTCTCTGTTTACCAAATCATTTTCCCTAACCCTCTCACTTTGCACACCACCTCGACCAAAACACCCTATATCTGCCACTCTGTCATCAGACACATTCAACAAACCTTCAAAATACTCATTCCATCTCCTTCTCACATCACCACTACTTGTTATCACCTCCCCATTTACGCCCTTCACTGAAGTTCCCATTTGCTCCCTTGTCTTACGCACCCTATTTACCTCCTTCCAGAACATCTTTTTATTCTCCCTAAAATTTACTGATAGTCTCTCACCCCAACTCTCATTTGCCCTTTTTTTCACCTCTTGCACCTTTCTCTTGACCTCCTGTCTCTTTCTTTTATACTTCTCCCACTCAATTGCATTTTTTCCCTGCAAAAATCGTCCAAATGCCTCTCTCTTCTCTTTCACTAATACTCTTACTTCTTCATCCCACCACTCACTACCCTTTCTAAACAGCCCACCTCCCACTCTTCTCATGCCACAAGCATCTTTTGCGCAATCCATCACTGATTCCCTAAATACATCCCATTCCTCCCCCACTCCCCTTACTTCCATTGTTCTCACCTTTTTCCATTCTGTACACAGTCTCTCCTGGTACTTCCCCACACAGGTCTCCTTCCCAAGCTCACTTACTCTCACCACCTTCTTCACCCCAACATTCACTCCTCTTTTCTGAAAACCCATACTAATCTTCACCTTAGCCTCCACAAGATAATGATCAGACATCCCTCCAGTTGCACCTCTCAGCACATTAACATCCAAAAGTCTCTCTTTCGCACGCCTGTCAATTAACACGTAATCCAATAACGCTCTCTGGCCATCTCTCCTACTTACATAAGTATACTTATGTATATCTCGCTTTTTAAACCAGGTATTCCCAATCATCAGTCCTTTTTCAGCACATAAATCTACAAGCTCTTCACCATTTCCATTTACAACACTGAACACCCCATGCATACCAATTATTCCCTCAACTGCCACTGGGGATAGGGGATTAAGAATACTTCCCACATATTCCCTGCGTGTCGTAGAAGGCGACTAAAAGGGGAGGGAGCGGGGGGCTGGAAATCCTCCCCTCTCGTTTTTTTTTTTTTTTTTTTTTTTTTTTTCCAAAAGAAGGAACAGAGAATTGGGCCAGGTGAGGGTATTCCCTCAAAGGCCCAGTCCTCTGTTCTTAACGCTACCTCGCTAATGCGGGAAATGGCGAATAGTTTGAAAGAAAAAAGAAGTATATATTATATATATAAACGCCCATACACGTACATATACATACATATACATTTCAATGTATACATACATATACATACACAGACATATACATATATACACATGCACATATTCATACTTGCTGCCTTCATCCATTCCTGTCACCACCCCATCACACAGGAAACAGCATCACCCCCCCCCCCCCCCAATCTCCCCTTCAGTGAGGTACTGCCAGAAAAAGAAAAAAAGGCCACATTTGTTCACACTCAGTCTCCAGCCGTCATGAGTAATGCATCGAAACCACAGCTCCCTTTCCACATCCAAGCCTTACAGACCTCTCAATGGTTTACCCCATATGCTTCACATGCCATGGCTCAATCCATTAACAGCACATCGACCCCAGTATACCACATCGTTCCAATTCACTCTATTCCTTGCATGCCTTTTACCCTCCTCCATGTTCAGGCCCCGATCGCTCAAAATCTTTTTCACTCCAACCTTCCACCTCTAATTTGGTCTCCCACTTCTCCTTCTTCCCTCCACCTCTGACACATATGTGCTCTTTGTCAATCTTTCCTCACTCATTCTCTCCACGTGTCCAAACCATTTCAAAACACCCTCTTCTGCTCTCTCATCCACACTCTTTTTATTACCACACATCCCTCTTACTCTTTCATTACTTACTCGATCAAACCACCTAACACCACATATTGCCCTTAAAAATTTCATTTCCAGCACATCCACATCCACATCTGCACAACCCTATCTATAGCCCATGCCTCACAACCATAAAACATTATTGGAACCATTATTCCTTCAAACACACCCATATTTGCTCTCTGAGATAACGTTCTCATCTTTCACTCATTCTTCAAATGCTCCCAGAACCTTCGCCCCCTCCCCCATCCTGTGACTCACTTTCACTTCTATGTTTCCATCTGCTGCTATGTCCACTCAAAGATATATAAAACACTTCACTTCCTCCAGTTTTTCTCCATTCAAACTTACCTACCATTTAACTTCCCCGGCAACCCTACTAAACCTAATAACCTCATTCACATTTACTCTCAACTTTCTCCTTTCTCACACTTTACCAATCTCAGTCAGCAACCTCTGTAGTTTCTCACCCAAATCAGCCACCAGCACTGTATCATCAGTGCACAACAACTGACTCACTTCCCAAGCCCTCTAATCAAAAACAGACTGTATACTTGCCCCTCTCCAAAACTCTCGCATTCACCTCCCTAATCACCCCATCATAAACAAATTACACAACCATGGAGACATTACGCACCCCTACCGCAAACCGACATTCGCTGGGAACCAATAACTTTTCTCTCTTTCTACTTGTAAACATGCCTTCCATCCTTGATAAAAACTTTTCACTGCTTCTAACAACTTACCTCCCACACCATATACTCTTAATACCTTCCACAAAGCATCTCTATCCACTCTATCATATGCTTTCTCCAGATCCACAAATGCCACATACAAATCCATCTGCTTTTTTAAATACTTCTCACATACAAATATAGTAAACACCTGATCCACACATCCTCTACCATTTCTGAAACCACACTGCTCTTACCCAATCTGATGCTCTGTATGTGCCTTCACCCTCTCAATCAATAACCTGCAATACAATTTCCCAGGAATACTCAACAAACTTATACCTCTGTAATCAGAACACTCACCCTTATCCCCTTTGGCTTTATACAATAGCACTATGCATGCATTCTGCCAATCCTCAGGCACCTCACCATGAACCATACATACAATGATTATCCTTACCAACCAGTCAACAACACAGTCATCCCCTTTTTTAATAAACTCCACTGCAATACCATCCAAATCTGCTACCTTGCCAGCTTTCATCTTCCACAAAGCTTTTTTCACTACCTCTTCTCTGTTTACCAAACCAATCTCTCTGACCCCTCTCACTTTGCACACCACCACGACCAAAACACTCTACATCTGCCAATCTATCATCAAACACATTCGACAAACCTTCAAAATATTCACTCCATCTCCTTCTCACTTAACCACTATTTGTTATTACCTCCCCTTTAGCCCCCCTTCATCGATGTTCCCATTTGTTCTCTTGTCTTACATACTTTATTCATCTCCTTCCAAAACATCTTTTTATTCTCCTTTAGCTAAAATTTAATGATACTCTCTCACCCCAACTCTCATTCGCCCTCTTTTTCACCTCTTGCACTTTTCTCGACCTCCTGGCTCTTTCTTTTATACATCTCCCAGTCATTCACACTACTTCCCTGCAAAAATCATCTAAATGCCTCTCTCCTCTCTTTCACTAACAATCTTACTTCTTCATCCCACCACTCACTACCCTTTCTAACCTGCCTACCTCCCACTTCTCTCATGCCATAAGCATCTTTGTACAAGCCATCACTGCTTCCTTAAATACATCCCATTCCTCCCCCACTCCCCTTACGGTATTTGCTCTCACATTCTTCCATTCTGCACTCAATCTCTCCTGGAACTTCCTCTTACAAGTCTCCTTTCCAAGCTCACTTACTCTCACCACTCTCTTCACCCCAACATTTTCTCTTCTTTTCTGAAAACCTCTACAAATCTTCACCTTCGCTTCCACTAGATAACGGTCAGACATCCCTCCAGTTGCCCCTCTCAGCACATTAACATCCAAAAGTCTCTCTTCCACGCGCCTATCAATTAACGTGTAATCCAATAATGCTCTCTGGCCTTCTCCTACTTACATACGTATACTTATGTATATCTCTCTTTTTAAACCAGGTATTCCCAATCACCAGTCTTTTTTCAGCAGACCAATCTACAAGCTCTTCACCATTTCCATTTACAACACTGAACATCCCCAACTACACTAACTATACCCTCAACTGCCACTTTATTCACCTTTGCATTCAAATCACCCATTACTATAACCCGGTCTCATGCATCAGAGCTGCTAACACACTCACTCAGCTGCTCCCAAAACACTTGCCCCTCATGATATTGATAGCTATTCCAGTGAATTGTTTTCAGATCATCTAAAGCAATATAACCAGAAACAATATCACACAATATGGTGTGCAATCTAGAAGTCATGCATCTTGATATAAACTTCAAAAAAATTAAAATATACTTTTAACATTCTATATGTGAGAATATCCCCATTTTCTGGTTTTCCACTTCAACCACTATCTTATGTTGTGACACAAACGCATGAGAATATCCCCAGTGGAGAGAGAGAGAGAGAGAGAGAGAGAGAGAGAGAGAGAGAGAGAGAGAGAGAGAGAGAGAGAGAGAGAGAGAACTCAATGATGCAACTTATGCCTTTCATTTAGGACCTTTCCTGGTTCAATCCATAATCCTCGAAACATCTTACTTTATGCACTTTACGTTTTTCTACATGATCACATGTCACCATTACAATCTTCTGTTTTAGCAGTGCCATAAGAAATTCAGATTAACTTACCCTGAGTACTTTTAGAGCTTCTTCACAAACTTGCATCCCTCGAGACTCGAAGACTTCAACACAACCTAGGTACTGAAATATAAACATGTTATTATAGTAAACTTATTATAGATAGACTTTTTAACACTAATTATTCTGTTCTATTCATGCTCAGCTTTTACTTTGTCAATTTTTCTACAGCTGATAATATTCCAGGACACTATTTTTCAGTGGAAAATTTCAAAATAGTACGAATCAAATGCTCATAATCACAAAACTAATGTAAAAAGGCCTGACAGCAGTTGTGATAATTTGTGAAATTTGAATTCCATTCACTAATTCACTACTATCTCTATTATACTTCTTTTTTAAAATTTTTTGGTCAAATTTTCACAATCAAGTCAAACAGTGGTGGCCACAGCATATGAATTGCAAAGTCAAAGAGCTTGGCAGGTATAAATAATCATGAATAATATATCTTTAACAATAGAGCTATTGAGGCTGAAGATACTGGAGGGTGAAGGGTGTGAACATATTGGGTGAATTGGAACGATGTGGTATACTTGGGTTAATGTGCTGTCAATGGACTTAAGTAGAGCATGTGGAACATCTGGGGTAAATCATGGAAAGAGATAGAGATAGATAGATAGATAGATAGATAGATAGAGAGAGAGAGAGAGAGAGAGAGAGAGAGAGAGAGAGAGAGAGAGAGAGAGAGAGAGAGAGAGAGAGAGAGAGAGAGACTTTTGGATGTTAATGCGCTGAGAGGTGCAACTGGAGGGATGGCTGATCATTGTCTTGTGGAGGCGAAGGTGAAGATTTGTAGAGGTTTTCAGAAAAGAAGAGAGAATGTTGGGGTGAGGAGAGTGGTGAGAGTAAGTGAGCTTAGGAAGGAGACTTGTATGAGGAAGTACCAGGAGAGACTGAGTACAGAATGGAAAAAGGTGAGAACAAAGGACGTAAGGGAAGTGGGGGAGGAATGGGATGTATTTAGGAAAGCAGTGATGGCTTGTGGAAAAGATGCTTGTGGCATGAGAAGCATGGGAGGTGGGCAGATTAGAAAGGGTAGTGAGTGGTGGGATGAAGAAGTAAGATTATTAGTAAAAGAGAAGAGAGAGGCATTTGGACGATTTTTGCAAGGAAAAATGCAAATGACTGGAAGATGTATAAAAGAATGAGGCAGGAGGTTGAGAAAAGTGCAAGAGGTGAAAAAGAGGGCAGATGAGAGTTGGAGTGAGAGAGTATCATTAAATTTTAGGGAAAATAAAATGATGTTTTGGAAGGAGGTAAATAAAGTGTGTAAGACAAGGGAACAAATGGGAACATCAGTGAAGGAGGCTAATGGGGAGGTGATAACAAGTAGTGGTGATGTGAGAAGGAGATGGAGTACTTTGAAGGTTTCTTGAATGTGTTTGATGATAGAGTGGCAGATATAGAGTGTTTTGGTCGAGGTGGTGTGCAAAGTGAGAGGGTTAGGGAGAATGATTTAGTAAACAGAGAAGAGGTGGTAAGAGCTTTACGGAAGATGAAAGCAGGCAAGGCAGCGGATTTAGATGGTATTGCAGTGGAATTTATTAAAAAAGGGGGTGACTGTATTGTTGACTGGTTGGTAAGGTTATTTAATGTATGTATGACCCATAGTGAGGTGCCTGAGGACTAGTGGAATGCTTGCATAGTGCCATTGTAGAAAGGCATAAGAGGTATAAGTCTGTTAAGTATTTCTGGGAAATTATATGGGAGGGTATTGATTGAGAGGGTGAAGGCATGTACAGAGCATCAGATTGGGGAAGAGCAGTGTGGTTTCAGAAGTGGTAGAGGATGTGTGGATCAGGTGTTTGCTTTGAAGAATGAATGAGAGAAATACTTAGAAAAGCAAATGGATTTGTATGCAGCATTTATGGATCTGGAGAAGGCATATGATAAGAGTTGATAGAGATGCTCTGTGGAAGGTATCAAGAATATATGGTGTGAGAGGTAAGTTGTTAGAAGCAGTGAAAAGCTTTTATTGAGGATGTAATGCATGTGTACGTGTAGGAAGAGAAGAAAGTGATTGGTCCTGAGTGAATGTAGGTTTGCGGCAGGGGTGCGTGATGTCTCCATGGTTGTTTAATTTGTTTACGGATGGGGTTGTTAGAGAGGGAAATGCAAGAGTTTTGGAAAGATGGGCAAGTATGCAGTCTATTGTGGATGAGAGAGCTTGGGAAGTGAGTCAGTTGTTGTTCACTGATGATACAGCGTTGCTGGCTGATTCAGGTGAGAAACTGCAGAAGCTGATGACTGACCTCGGTGAAGTGTGTGAAACAAGAACGCTGAGAGTAAATGTGAATAAGAACAAGGTTATTAGGTACAGTAGGGTTGAGGGTCAAGTCAATTGGGAGGTAAGTTTGAATGGAGAAAAACTGGAGGAAGTAAAGTGTTTTAGATATCTGGGAGTGGATCTGGCAGCGGATGGAACCATGGAAGCGGAAGTGAACCATAGGGTGGGGGAGGGGGCGAAAATCCTGGGAGCCTTGAAGAATGTGTGGAAGTTGAGAACATTATCTCGGAAAGCAAAAATGGGTATGTTTGAAGGAATAGTGGTTCCAACAATGTTGTATGGTTGTGAGGCGTGGGCTATGGATAGAGTTGTGCGCAGGAGGATGGATGTGCTGGAAATGAGATGTTTGAGGACAATGTGTGGTGTGAGGTGGTTTGATCGAGTAAGTAATGTAAGGGTAAGAGAGATGTGTGGAAATAAAAAGAGCGTGGTTGAGAGAGCAGAAGAGGGTGTTTTGAAATGGTTTGGGCACATGGAGAGAATGAGTGAGGAAAGATTGACCAAGAGGATATATGCGTCAGAGATGGAGGGAATGAGGAGAAGTGGGAGACCAAATTGGAGGTGGAAAGATGGAGTGAAAAAGATTTTGTGTGATTGGGGCCTGAACATGCAGGAGGGTGAAAGGAGGGCAAGGAATAGAGTGAACTGGATCGATGTGGTATACCGGGGTTGCCATGCTGTCAGTGGATTGAATCAGGGCATGTGAAGCGTCTGGGGTAAACCATAGAAAGTTTTGTGTTGCCTGGATGTGGAAAGGGAGCTGTGGTTTCGGGCATTATTGCATGACAGCTAGAGACTGAGTGTGAACGAATGGGGCCTTTGTTGTCTTTTCCTAGTGCTACCTCGCACACATGAGGGGGGAGGGGGATGGTATTCCATGTGTGGCGAGGTGGCGATGGGAATGAATAAAGGCAGACAGTGTGAATTGTGTGCATGGGTATATATGTAAGTGTCTGTGTATGTATATATATGTGTACATTGAGATGTATAGGTATGTATATTTGCGTGAGTGGACGTGTATGTATATACATTGTGTATGGGGGTGGGTTGGGCCATTTCTTTCGTCTGTTTCCTTGTGCTACCTCGCAAACGCGGGAGACAGCGACAAAGCAAAAAAAAAAAAGAAAAAAAAAAATATATATATATATATATATATATATATATATATATATATATATATATATATATATATATATATATATGGAAGTAAGGGGAGTGGGGGAGGAATGGGATGTATTTAGGGAATCAGTGATGGATTGCGCAAAAGATGCTTATGGCATGAGAAGAGTGGGAGGTGGGTTGATTAGAAAGGGTAGTGAGTGGTGGGATGAAGAAGTAAGAGTATTAGTGAAAGAGAAGAGAGAGGCATTTCGACGATTTTTGCAGGGAAAAAATGAAATTGGGTGGGAGACGTATAAAAGAAAGAGACAGGAGGTCAAGAGAAAGGTGCAAGAGGTGAAAAAAAGGGCAAATGAGAGTTGGGGTGAGAGAGTATCATTAAATTTTAGGGAGAATAAAAAGATGTTCTGGAAGGAGGTAAATAAAGTGTGTAAGACAAGGGAGCAAATGGGAACTTCAGTGAAGGGTGCAAATGGGGAGGTGATAACAAGTAGTGGTGATGTGAGAAGGAGATGGAGTGAGTATTTTGAAGGTTTGTTGAATGTGTTTGATGATAGAGTGGCAGATATAGGGTGTTTTGGTCGAGGTGGTGTGCAAAGTGCGAGGGTTAGGGAAAATGATTTGGTAAACAGAGAAGAGGTAGTAAAAGCTTTGCGGAAGATGAAAGCCGGCAAGGCAGCAGGTTTGGATGGTATTGCAGTGGAATTTATTAAAAAAGGGGGTGATTGTATTGTTGACTGGTTGGTAAGGTTATTTAATGTATGTATGACTCATGGTAGAGGATGTGTGGATCAGGTGTTTGCTTTGAAGAATGTATGTGAGAAATACTTAGAAAAGCAAATGGATTTGTATGTAGCATTTATGGATCTGGATTCCTTCACCAGTCTCGCGCCCAGCAAGGTCGGAGTAGCTGGAATGTGGCGAGTCGCCAGCAATGCCTACGTGTTTTCCCCTCCAGAACACTTGGGACACGGAGGCTTGGACGATGCCAACAAACCTCCTTAATCAGTAATGAAGTCTAGTGAACAAGGATGTGGCAGAAAGGGTAACGGAGAAGTTGGACGACCGATTGATGAGTTAGCGTGATGGAAGGATTTCACACAAACTGCTACATTGACACGTACATCGTCTACAGTGGCACGTGCATCCTCTACAGTGACACGTGCATCCTCTACAGTGGCGCGTACATCCTCTACAGCTGCATCTACATTCCTACCAAGACATACACATCATCTACAGAAAGTGAACTACGCGGGAAACGGCGATCAAATTTAAAGAGGGAAGTCAGCACCACAAGTAAAGCATCCTCCTCGAAGGCTCAGAGTGGGGTGCCTAAATGTGTGTGGATGTAACCAAGATGTGAAGACCCTTACTGGAAAAACAATCACTCTTGAAGTAGAACCTTCAGACACAATTGAAAATGTGAAGGAAAATAGTGAAATTGGAGAAAAATGTAGCTTAGACATTGAAGCTTATTGATACAGTGGTTAAATTGATGAGAACTGCTATTGACGTTTGTGTAAATAAATTATACATTTCCTTTTTTCCATAGCCAGAGGTTGAACCATTATGTGACATTCTTTTTTCACTCATTTCAAGCTAGAAGTTTCAGTTTTCTAAGTTGTTTCTTACATTTCTCATATGTATATATATGTATGTGTGTGTGTGTGTGTATATGTGCGTATGTATGTGTGTGTGTGTGTGTGTGTATATGTATATATATATGTATATTATCCCAGGGGATAGGGGTGAAAGAATACTTCCCACGTATTCCTCGCGTGTCGTAGAAAGCGACTAGAGGGGACGGGAGCGGGGGGCCAGAAATCCTCCCCTCCTTGTATTAACTTTCTAAAATGGGAAACAGAAGAAGGAGTCACGCGGGGAGTGCTCATCCTCCTCGAAGGCTCAGAGTGGGGTGCCTAAATGTGTGCGGATGTAACCAAGATGTGAAAAAAGGAGAGATAGGTAGTATGTTTGAGGAAAGGAACCTGGATGTTTTGGCTCTGAGTGAAACGAAGCTCAAGGGCAAAGGGGAAGAGTGGTTTGGGAATGTCTGGGGAGTAAAGTCAGGGGTTAGTGAGAGGACAAGAGCAAGGGAAGGAGTAGCAATACTCCTGAAACAGGAGTTGTGGGAGTATGTGATAGAGTGTAAGAAAGTAAATTCTCGATTAATATGGGTAAAACTGAAAGTTGATGGAGAGAGGTGGGTGATTATTGGTGCATATGCACCTGGGCATGAGAAGAAAGATCAAGAGAGGCAAGTGTTTTGGGAGCAGCTGAATGAGTGTGTTAGTGGTTTTGATGCACGAGACCGGGTCATAGTGATGGGTGATTTGAATGCAAAGGTGAGTAATGTGGCAGTTGAGGGAATAATTGGTATACATGGGGTGTTCAGTGTTGTAAATGGAAATGGTGAAGAGCTTGTAGATTTATGTGCTGAAAAAGGACTGATGATTGGGAATACCTGGTTTAAAAAGCGAGATATACATAAGTATACTTATGTAAGTAGGAGAGATGGCCAGAGAGCGTTATTGGATTACGTGTTAATTGACAGGCGTGCGAAAGAGAGACTTTTGGATGTTAATGTGCTGAGAGGTGCAACTGGAGGGATGTCTGATCATTATCTTGTGGAGGCTAAGGTGAAGATTTGTATGGGTTTTCAGAAAAGAAGAGTGAATGTTGGGGTGAAGAGGGTGGTGAGAGTAAGTGAGCTTGAGAAGGAGACCTGTGTGAGGAAGTACCAGGAGAGACTGAGTACAGAATGGAAAAAGGTGAGAACAATGGAAGTAAGGGGAGTGGGGGAGGAATGGGATGTATTTAGGGAATCAGTGATGGATTGCGCAAAAGATGCTTGTGGCATGAGAAGAGTGGGAGGTGGGTTGATTAGAAAGGGTAGTGAGTGGTGGGATGAAGAAGTAGGAGTATTAGTGAAAGAGAAGAGAGAGGCATTTGGACGATTTTTGCAGGGAAAAAATGCAATAGAGTGGGAGATGTATAAAAGAAAGAGACAGGAGGTCAAGAGAAAGGTGCAAGAGGTGAAAAAAAGGGCAAATGAGAGTTGGGGTGTGAGAGTATCATTAAATTTTAGGGAGAATAAAAAGATGTTCTGGAAGGAGGTAAATAAAGTGCGTAAGACAAGGGAGCAAATGGGAACTTCGGTGAAGGGCGCAAGTGGGGAGGTGATAACAAGTAGTGGTGATGTGAGAAGGAGATGGAGTGAGTATTTTGAAGGTTTGTTGAATGTGTTTGATGATAGAGTGGCAGATATAGGGTGTTTTGGTCGAGGTGGTGGGCAAAGTGAGAGGGTTAGGGAAAATGATTTGGTAAACAGAGAAGAGGTAGTGAAAGCTTTGCGGAAGATGAAAGCCGGCAAGGCAGCAGGTTTGGATGGTATTGCAGTGGAATTTATTAAAAAAGGGGGTGACTGTATTGTTGACTGGTTGGTAAGGTTATTTAATGTATGTATGACTCATGGTGAGGTGCCTGAGGATTGCCGGAATGCGTGCATAGTGCCATTGTACAAAGGCAAAGGGGATAAGAGTGAGTGCTCAAATTACAGAGGTATAAGTTTGTTGAGTATTCCTGGTAAATTATATGGGAGGGTATTGATTGAGAGGGTGAAGGCATGTACAGAGCATCAGATTGGGGAAGAGCAGTGTGGTTTCAGAAGTGGTAGAGGATGTGTGGATCAGGTGTTTGCTTTGAAGAATGTATGTGAGAAATACTTAGAAAAGCAAATGGATTTGTATGTAGCATTTATGGATCTGGAGAAGGCATATGATAGAGTTGATAGAGATGCTCTGTGGAAGGTATTAAGAATATATGGTGTGGGAAGAAAGTTGTTAGAAGCAGTGAAAAGTTTTTATCGAGGATGTAAGGCATGTGTACGTGTAGGAAGAGAGGAAAGTGATTGGTTCTCAGTGAATGTAGGTTTGCGGCAGGGGTGTGTGATGTCTCCATGGTTGTTTAATTTGTTTATGGATGGGGTTGTTAGGGAGGTAAATGCAAGAGTTTTGGAAAGAGGGGCAAGTATGAAGTCTGTTGGGGATGAGAGAGCTTGGGAAGTGAGTCAGTTGTTGTTCGCTGATGATACAGCGCTGGTGGCTGATTCATGTGAGAAACTGCAGAAGCTGGTGACTGAGTTTGGAAAAGTGTGTGGAAGAAGAAAGTTAAGAGTAAATGTGAATAAGAGCAAGGTTATTAGGTACAGTAGGGTTGAGGGTCAAGTCAATTGGGAGGTGAGTTTGAATGGAGAAAAACTGGAGGAAGTGAAGTGTTTTAGATATCTGGGAGTGGATCTGGCAGCGGATGGAACCATGGAAGCGGAAGTGGATCATAGGGTGGGGGAGGGGGCGAAAATCCTGGGGGCCTTGAAGAATGTGTGGAAGTCGAGAACATTATCTCGGAAAGCAAAAATGGGTATGTTTGAAGGAATAGTGGTTCCAACAATGTTGTATGGTTGCGAAGCGTGGGCTATGGATAGAGTTGTGCGGAGGAGGATGGATGTGCTGGAAATGAGATGTTTGAGGACAATGTGTGGTGTGAGGTGGTTTGATCGAGTGAGTAACGTAAGGGTAAGAGAGATGTGTGGAAATAAAAAGAGCGTGGTTGAGAGAGCAGAAGAGGGTGTTTTGAAGTGGTTTGGGCACATGGAGAGGATGAGTGAGGAAAGATTAACCAAGAAGATATATGTGTCGGAGGTGGAGGGAACAAGGAGAAGAGGGAGACCAAATTGGAGGTGGAAAGATGGAGTGAAAAAGATTTTGTGTGATCGGGGCCTGAACATGCAGGAGGGTGAAAGGAGGGCAAGGAATAGAGTGACTTGGAGCGATGTGGTATACCGGGGTTGACGTGCTGTCAGTGGATTGAAGCAGGGCATGTGAAGCGTCTGGGGTAAACCATGGAAAGCTGTGTAGGTATGTATATTTGTGTGTGTGGACGTATGTATATACATGTGTATGGGGGGGGCTTGGGCCATTTCTTTCGTCTGTTTCCTTGCGCTACCTCGCAAACGCGGGAGACAGCGACAAAGTATAATAATAATAATAATAATATATATAATATATATATATATATATATATATATATATATATATATATATATATATAAATATATATATATATATATATATATATATATATATATATATATATATATATATATATATATATAAGGCATATGATAGAGTTGATAGAGATGCTCTGTGGAAGGTATTAAGAATATATGGTGTGGGAGGCAAGTTGTTAGAAGCAGTGAAAAGTTTTTATCGAGGATGTAAGGCATGTGTACGTGTAGGAAGAGAGGAAAGTGATTGGTTCTCAGTGAATGTAGGTTTGCGGCAGGGGTGTGTGATGGCTCCATGGTTGTTTAATTTGTTTATGGATGGGGTTGTTAGGGAGGTGAATGCAAGAGTTTTGGAAAGAGGGGCAAGTATGAAGTCTGTTGTGGATGAGAGAGCTTGGGAAGTGAGTCAGTTGTTGTTCGCTGATGATACAGCGCTGGTGGCTGATTCATGTGAGAAACTGCAGAAGCTGGTGACTGAGTTTGGTAAAGTGTGTGAAAGAAGAAAGTTAAGAGTAAATGTGAATAAGAGCAAGGTTATTAGGTACACTAGGGTTGAGGGTCAAGTCAATTGGGAGGTGAGTTTGAATGGAGAAAAACTGGAGGAAGTAAAGTGTTTTAGATATCTGGGAGTGGATCTGGCAGCGGATGGAACCATGGAAGCGGAAGTGAATCATAGGGTGAGAGAGGGGGCGAAAATCATGGGAGCCTTGAAGAATGTGTGGAAGTCGAGAACATTATCTCGGAAAGCAAAAATGGCTATGTTTGAAGGAATAGTGGTTCCAACAATGTTGTATGGTTGCGAGGCGTGGGCTATGGATAGAGTTGTGCGGAGGAGGGTGGATGTGCTGGAGATGAGATGTTTGAGGACAATGTGTGGTGTGAGGTGGTTTGATCGAGTAAGTAATGTAAGGGTAAGCGAGATATGTGGAAATAAAAAGAGCGTGGTTGAGAGAACAGAAGAGGGTGTTTTGAAATGGTTTGGGTACATGGAGAGAATGAGTGAGGAAAGATTGACCAAGAGGATATATGTGTCAGAGGTGGAGGGAACGAGGAGAAGTGGGAGACCAAATTGGAGGTGGAAAGATTGAATGAAAAAGATTTTGAGTGATCGGGGCCTGAACATGCAAAAGGGTGAAAGGCGGGCAAGGAATAGAGTGAATTGGATCGATGTGGTATACCGGGGTTGACGTGCTGTCAGTGGATTGAATCAGGGCATGTGAAGCGTCTGGGGTAAACCATGGAAAGTTGTGTGGGGCCTGGATGTGGAAAGTGAGCTGTGGTTTCGGGCATTATTGCATGACATCTAGAGAGTGAGTGTGAAAGAATGGGGCCTTTGTTGTCTTTTCCTAGCGATACCTCGCACACATGATGGGGGAGGGGGATGGTATTCCATGTGCGGCGACGTGGCGATGGGAATGAATAAAGGCAGACATTGTGAATTGTGTCTGTGTGTGTATATATATGTGTACATTGAGATGTGTAGGTATGTATATTTGCGTGTGTGGACGTGTATGTATATACATGGATATGGGGGTAGGTTGGGCCATTTCTTTCGTCTGTTTCCTTGCGCTACCTCGCAAACGCAGGGAGACAGCGACAAAGCAAAATAAATATGACTCATGGTGAGGTGCCTGAGGATTGGCGGAATGCGTGCATAGTGCCATTGTACAAAGGCAAAGGGGATAAGAGTGAGTGCTCAAATTACAGAGGTATAAGTTTGTTGAGTATTCCTGGCAAATTGTATGGGAGGGTATTGATTGAGAGGGTGAAGGCATGTACAGAGCATCAGATTGGGGAAGAGCAGTGTGGTTTCAGAAGTGGTAGAGGATGTGTGGATCAGGTGTTTGCTTTGAAGAATGTATGTGAGAAATACTTAGAAAAGCAAATGGATTTGTATGTAGCATTTATGGATCTGGAGAAGGCATATGATAGAGTTGATAGAGATGCTCTGTGGAAGGTATTAAGAATATATGGTGTGGGAGGCAAGTTGTTACAAGCAGTGAAAAGTTTTTATCGAGGATGTAAGGCATGTGTACGTGTAGGAAGAGAGGAAAGTGATTGGTTCTCAGTGAATGTAGGTTTGCGGCAGGGGTGTGTGATGTCTCCATGGTTGTTTAATTTGTTTATGGATGGGGTTGTTAGGGAGGTGACTGCAAGAGTTTTGGAAAGAGGGGTAAGGATGAAGTCTGTTGGGGATGAGAGAGCTTGGGAAGTGAGTCAGTTGTTGTTCGCTGATGATACAGCGCTGGTGGCTGATTCATGTGAGAAACTGCAGAAGCTGGTGGCTGAGTTTGGTAAAGTGCGTGAAAGAAGAAAGTTAAGAGTAAATGTGAATAAGAGCAAGGTTATTAGGTACAGTAGGGTTGAGGGTCAAGTCAATTGGGAGGTGAGTTTGAATGGAGAAAAACTGGAGGAAGTGAAGTGTTTTAGATATCTGGGAGTGGATCTGGCAGCGGATGGAACCATGGAAGCGGAAGTGGATCATAGGGTGGGGGAGGGGGCGAAAATTCTGGGAGCCTTGAAGAATGTGTGGAAGTCGAGAACATTATCTCGGAAAGCAAAAATGGGTATGTTTGAAGGAATAGTGGTTCCAACAATGTTGTATGGTTGCGAGGAGTGGACTATGGATAGAGTTGTGCGCAGGAGGATGGATGTGCTGGAAATGAGATGTTTGAGGACAATGTGTGGTGTGAGGTGGTTTGATCGAGTAAGTAACGCAAGGGTAAGAGAGATGTGTGGAAATAAAAAGAGCGTGGTTGAGAGAGCAGAAGAGGGTGTTTTGAAATGGTTTGGTCACATGGAGAGAATGAGTGAGGAAAGATTGACCAAGAAGATATACGTGTCGGAGGTGGAGGGAACGAGGAGAAGAGGGAGACCAAATTGGAGGTGGAAAGATGGAGTGAAAAAGATTTTGTGTGATCGAGGCCTGAACATGCAGGAGGGTGAAAGGAGGGCAAGGAATAGAGTGAATTGGAGCGATGTGGTATACCGGGGTTGACGTGCTGTCAGTGGATTGAATCAAGGCATGTGAAGCGTCTGGGGTAAACCATGGAAAGCTGTGTAGGTATGTATATTTGCGTGTGTGGACGTATGTATATACATGTGTATGGGGGTGGGTTGGGCCATTTCTTTCGTCTGTTTCCTTGTGCTACCTCGCAAACGCGGGAGACAGCAAAAAAAAAAAAAAAAAAAAAATATATATATATATATATATATATATATATATATATATATATATATATATATATATATATATATATATATATTTGAATGCAAAGGTGAGTAATGTGGCAGTTGAGGGAATAATTGGTATACATGGAGTGTCCAGTGTTGTAAATGGAAATGGTGAAGAGCTTGTAGATTTATGTGCTGAAAAAGGACTGGTGATTGGGAATACCTGGTTTAAAAGTGAGATATACATAAGTATACGTATGTAAGTAGGAGAGATGGCCAGAGAGCATTATTGGATTACGTGCTAATTGATAGACGCACGAAAGAGAGACTTTTGGATGTTAATGTGCTGAGAGGTGCAACTGGAGGGATGTCTGATCATTATCTTGTGGAAGCAAAGGTGAAGATTTGTGGGGGTTTTCAGAAAAGAAGAGAGAACGTTGGGGTGAAGAGAGTGGTGAGAGTAAGTGAGCTTGGGAAGGAGACTTGTATGAGGAAGTACCAGGAGAGACTGAGTACAGAATGGAAAAAGGTGAGAACAATGGAAGTAAGGGGAGTGGGGGAGGAATGGGATGTATTTAGGGAAGCAGTGATGGCTTGCGCAAAAGATGCTTGTGGCATGAGAAGCGTGGGAGGTGGGTTGATTAGAAAAGGTAGTGAGTGGTGGGATGAAGAAGTAAGTTTATTAGTGAAAGAGAAGAGAGAGGCATTTGGACGATTTTTGCAGGGAAAAAATGCAAATGAGTGGGAGAGGTATAAAAGAAAGAGGGAGGAGGTCAAGAGAAAGGTGCAAGAGGTGAAAAAGAGGGCAAATGAGAGTTGGGGCGAGAGAGTATCATTAAATTTCAGGGAGAATAAAAAGATGTTTTGGAAGGAGGTAAATAAAGTGCGTAAGACAAGGGAGCAAATGGGAACTTCAGTGAAGGGGGCAAATGGGGAGGTGATAAGTAGTGGTGATGTGAGAAGGAGATGGAGTGAGTATTTTGAAGGTTTGTTGAATTTGTTTGATGATAGAGTGGCAGATGTGGGTGTCTTGGTCGAGGTGGTGTGCAAAGTGAGAGGGTTAGGGAAAATGATTTGGTGAATAGAGTAGAGGTAGTAAAAGCTTTATGGAAGATGAAAGCCGGCAAAGCAGCAGGTTTGGATGGCATTGCAGTGGAATTTATTAAAAAAGGGGGTGACTGTATTGTTGACTGGTTGGTAAGGTTATTTAATGTATGTATGATTCATGGTGAGGTGCCTGAGGATTGGCGGAATGCTTGCATAGTGCCATTGTACAAAGGCAAAGGGGATAAGAGTGAGTGCTCAAATTACAGAGGTGTAAGTTTGTTGAGTATTCCTGGTAAATCATATGGGATTGAGAGGGTGAAGGCATGTACAGAGCATCAGATTGGGAAAGAGCAGTGTGGTTTCAGAAGTGGTAGAGGATGTGTGGATCAGGTGTTTGCTTTGAAGAATATATGCGAGAAATACTTAGAAAAACAAATGGATTTGTATGTAGCATTTATGGATCTGGAGAAGGCATATGATAGAGTTGATAGAGATGCTCTGTGGAAGGTATTAAGAATATATGGTGCGGGAGGCAAGTTGTTAGAAGCAGTGAAAAGTTTTTATCGAGGATGTAAGGTATCTGTACGTGCAGGAAGAGAGGAAAGTGATTGGTTCTCCGTGAAAGTAGGTTTGCGGCAGGGGTGTGTGATGTCTCCATGGTTGTTTAATTTGTTTATGGATGGGGTTGTTAGGGAGGTAAATGCAAGAGTTTTGGAAAGAGGGGCAAGTATGCAGTCTGTTGTGGATGAGAGAGCTTGGGAAGTGAGACAGTTGTTGTTCGCTGATGATACAGCGCTGGTGGCTGATTCATGTGAGAAACTGCAGAAGCTGGTGACTGAGTTTGGTAAAGTGTGTGAAAGAAGAAAGTTAAGAGTAAATGTGAATAAGAGCAAGGTTATTAGGTACAGTAGGGTTGAGGGTCAAGTCAATTGCGAGGTAAGTTTGAATGGAGAAAAGCTGGAGGAAGTGAAGTGTTTTAGATATCTGGGAGTGGATCTGGCAGCGAATGGAACCATGGAAGCAGAAGTGAATCATAGGGTGGGGGAGGGGGTGAAAATTCTGGGAGCCTTGAAGAATGTGTGGAAGCCGAGAACATTATCTCGGAAAGCAAAAATGGGTATGTTTGAAGGAATAGTGGTTCCAACAATGTTGTATGGTTGCTAGGCGTGGGCTATGGATAGAGTTGTGCGCAGGAGGGTGGATGAGCTGGAAATGAGATGTTTGAGGACAATATGTGGTGTGAGGTGGTTTGATCAAGTAAGTAATATAAGGGTGAGAGAGATGTGTGGAAATAAAAAGAGTGTGGTTGAGAGAGCAGAAGAGGGTGTTTTGAAATGGTTTGGTCACATGGAGAGAATGAGTGGGGAAAGATTGACCAAGAGGATATATGTGTCAGAGGTGGAGGGAACGAGGAGAAGTAGGAGACCAAATTGGAGGTGGAAAGATGGAGTGAAAAAGATTTTGAGTGATCGGGGCCTGAACATGCAGGAGGGTCAAAGGAGTGCAAGGAATAGAGTGAATTAGAACGATGTGGTATACCGGGGTCGACGTGCTGTCAATGGATTGAACCAGGGGATGTGAAGGGTCTGGGGTAAACCATGTAAAGTGTGTGGGGCCTGGATGTGGAAAGGGAGCTGTGGTTTCGGTGCATTATTACATGACAGCTAGAGACTGAGTGTGAACGAATGGGAGCTTTGGTGTTTTTCCTAGCGCTACCTCGCACATATGAGGGGGAGGGGGTTGTTATTCCATGTGTGGCGAGGTGGCGATGGGAACAAATAAAGGCAGACAGTATGAATTGCGTACATGTGTATATATGTATATGTCTGTGTGTGTATATATATGTGTACATTGAGATGTATAGATAAGTATATTGTGCATGGGTGGACATGTATGTATATACATGTGTATGTGGGCGGGTTGGGCCATTCTTTCGTCTGTTTCCTTGTGCTACCTCGCTAACACGGGAGACAGCGACAAACCAAAATGAATGAATAAATAAATAAATAAATAAATATATATATATATATATATATATATATATATATATATATATATATATATATATATATATATATATATATATTCCACAAAGGCCCAGTCCTCTGTTCTTAACGCTACCTCGCTAACACGGGAAGTGGCGAATAGTTTAAAAGAAAGAAGAAATATATATATATATATATATATATATATATATATATATATATATATATAAATATATATATGTACTGGAAATGAGATGTTTGAGGACAATGTGTGGTGTGAGGTGGTTTGATCGAGTAAGTAACGTAAGGGTAAGAGAGATGTGTGGAAATAAAAAGAGCGTGGTTGAGAGAGCAGAAGAGGGTGTTTTGAAATGGTTTGGGCACATGGTGAGAATGAGTGAGGAAAGATTGACCAAGAGGATATATATATCGGAGGTGGAGGGAACGAGGAGAAGAGGGAGACCAAATTGGAGGTGGAAAGATGGAGTGAAAAAGATTTTGTGTGATCGGGGCCTGAACATGCAGGAGGGTGAAAGGAGGGCAAGGAATAGAGTGAATTGGAGCGATGTGGTATACCGGGGTTGACGTGCTGTCAGTGGATTGAATCAAGGCATGTGAAGCATCTGGGGTAAACCATGGAAAGCTGTGTAGGTATGTATATTTGCGTGTGTGGACGTATGTATATACATGTGTATGGGGGTGGGTTGAGCCATTTCTTTCGTCTGTTTCCTTGCGCTACCTCGCAAATGTGGGAGACAGCGAAAGCAAAAAAAAAAAAAAAAAAAAAATATACATATATATATATATATATATATATATATATATATATATATATATATATATATATATATATATATATATTCATTTTATCGATTTATCTTGCTTTGTCGCTGTCTCCCGCGCTTGCGAGGTAGTGCAAGGACACAGACGAAAGAAATGGCCCAACCCACCCTCATACACATGTATATACATACATGTCCACACATGCAAACATACATACCTATACATCTCAATGTACAAATATATATACACACAGAGATATATACATATATACCCATGCACACAATTCACACTTTCTGCCTTTATTCATTCCCATCGCCACCTCGCCACACATGGAATACCATCCCCCTACCCCCTCATTTGTGCGAGGTAGCGCTAGGAAAAGACAACAAAGGCCCCATATATATATACAGATATATATATATATATATATATTTACCTCCTTCCAGAACATCTTTTTATTCTCACTAAAATTTAATGATACTCTCTCACCCCAACTCTCATTTGCCCTCTTTTTCACCTCTTGCACCTTTCTCTTGACCTCCTGTCTCTTTCTTTTATACATCTCCCACTCAATTGCATTTTTGCCCTGCAAAAATCGTCCAAATGCCTCTCTCTTCTCTTTCACTAATAATTTTACTTCTTCATCCCACCACTCACTACCCTTTCTAATCAACCCACCTCCCACTCTTCTCAAGCCACAAGCATCTTTTGCGCAATCCATCACTGATTCCCAAAATACATCCCATTCTTCCCCCACTCCCCTTACTTCCATTGTTCTCACCATTTTCCATTCTGTACTCAGTCTCTCCTGGCACTTCCTCACACAAGTCTCCTTCCCAAGATCACTTACTCTCACCACCCTCATCACCCCAACATTCACTCTTCTTTTCTGAAAACCCATACAAACCTTCACCTTAGCCTCCACAAGATAATGCGTAAGACAAGGGATCAAACGGGAACTTCAGTGAAGGGCGCAAATGGGGAGGTGATAACAAGTAGTGGTGATGTGAGAAGGAGATGGAGTGAGTATTTTGAAGGTTTGTTGAATGTGTCCGATGACAGAGTGGCAGATATAGGGTGTTTTGGTCGAGGTGGTGTGCAAAGTGCGAGGGTTAGGGAAAATGATTTGGTAAACAGAGAAGAGGTAGTAAAAGCTTTGCGGAAGATGAAAGCCGGCAAGGCAGCAGGTTTGGATGGTATTGCAGTGGAATTTATTAAAAAAGGGGGTGACTGTATTGTTGACTGGTTGGTAAGGTTATTTAATGTATGTATGACTCATGGTGAGGTGCCTGAGGATTGGCGGAATGCGTGCATAGAGCCATTGTACAAAGGCAAAGGGGATAAGAGTGAGTGCTCAAATTACAGAGGTATAAGTTTGTTGAGTATTCCTGGTAAATTATATGGGAGGGTATTGATTGAGAGGGTGAAGGCATGTACAGAGCATCAGATTGGGGAAGAGCAGTGTGGTTTCAGGAGTGGTAGAGGATGTGTGGATCAGGTGTTTGCTTTGAAGAATGTATGTGAGAAATACTTAGAAAAGCAAATGGATTTGTATGTAGCATTTATGGATCTGGAGAAGGCATATGATAGAGTTGATAGAGATGCTCTGTGGAAGGTATTAAGAATATATGGTGTGGGAGGCAAGTTGTTAGAAGCAGTGAAAAGTTTTTATCGAGGATGTAAGGCATGTGTACGTGTAGGAAGAGAGGAAAGTGATTGGTTCTCAGTGAATGTAGGTTTGCGGCAGGGGTGTGTGATGTCTCCATGGTTGTTTAATTTGTTTATGGATGGGGTTGTTAGGGAGGTGACTGCAAGAGTTTTGGAAAGAGGGGCAAGTATGAAGTCTGTTGGGGATGAGAGAGCTTGGGAAGTGAGTCAGTTGTTGTTCGCTGATGATACAGCGCTGGTGGCTGATTCATGTGAGAAACTACAGAAGCTGGTGACTGAGTTTGGTAAAGTGTGTGAAAGAAGAAAGTTAAGAGTAAATGTGAATAAGAGCAAGGTTATTAGGTACAGTAGGGTTGAGGGTCAAGTCAATTGGGAGGTGAGTTTGAATGGAGAAAAACTGGAGGAAGTGAAGTGTTTTAGATATCTGGGAGTGGATCTGGCAGCGGATGGAACCATGGAAGCGGAAGTGGATCATAGGGTGGGGGAGGGGGCGAAAATTCTGGGAGCCTTGAAGAATGTGTGGAAGTCGAGAACATTATCTCGGAAAGCAAAAATGGGTATGTTTGAAGGAATAGTGGTTCCAACAATGTTGTATGGTTGCGAGGCGTGGACTATGGATAGAGTTGTGCGCAGGAGGATGGATGTGCTGGAAATGAGATGTTTGAGGACAATGTGTGGTGTGAGGCGGTTTGATCGAGTAAGTAACGTAAGGGTAAGAGAGATGTGTGGAAATAAAAAGAGCGTGGTTGAGAGAGCAGAAGAGGGTGTTTTGAAATGGTTTGGGCACATGGAGAGAATGAGTGAGGAAAGATTGACCAATAGGATATATGTGTCGGAGGTGGAGGGAACGAGGAGAAGAGGGAGACCAAATTGGAGGTGGAAAGATGGAGTGAAAAAGATTTTGTGTGATCGGGGCCTGAACATGCAGGAGGGTGAAAGGAGGGCAAGGAATAGAGTGAATTGGAGCGATGTGGTATACCGGGGTTGACGTGCTGTCAGTGGATTGAATCAAGGCATGTGAAGCGTCTGGGGTAAACCATGGAAAGCTGTGTAGGTATGTATATTTGCGTGTGTGGACGTATGTATATACATGTGTATGGGGGGGGTTGGGCCATTTCTTTTCGTCTGTTTCCTTACGCTACCTCGCAAATGCGGGAGACAGCGACAAAGTAAAAAAAAAAAAAAAAAAAAAAAATATATATATATATATATATATATATATATATATATATATATATATATATATATATATATATATATATATATATATATTTGTTTATGGATGGGGTTATTAGGGAGGTGAATGCAAGAGTTTTGGAAAGAGGGGCAAGTATGAAGTCTGTTGGGGATGAGAGAGCTTGGGAAGTGAGTCAGTTGTTGTTCGCTGATGATACAGCGCTGGTGGCTGATTCATGTGAGAAACTGCAGAAGCTGGTGACTGAGTTTGGTAAAGTGTGTGAAAGAAGAACGTTAAGAGTAAATGTGAATAAGAGCAAGGTAATTAGGTACAGTAGGGTTGATGGTCAAGTCAATTGGGAGGTAAGTTTGAATGGAGAAAAACTGGAGGAAGTAAAGTGTTTTAGATATCTGGGAGTGGATCTGGCAGCGGATGGAACCATGGAAGCGGAAGTGGATCACAGGGTGGGGGAGGGGGCAAAAATCCTGGGAGCCTTGAAGAATGTGTGGAAGTCGAGAACATTATCTCGGAAAGCAAAAATGGGTATGTTTGAAGGAATAGTGGTTCCAACAATGTTGTATGGTTGCAAGGCGTGGGCTATGGATAGAGTTGTGCGCAGGAGGGTGGATGTGCTGGAAATGAGATGTTTGAGGACAATGTGTGGGGTGAGGTGGTTTGATCGAGTAAGTAACGTAAGGGTAAGAGAGATGTGTGGAAATAAAATGAGCGTGGTTGAGAGAGCAGAAGAGGGTGTTCTGAAATGGTTTGGGCACATGGAGAGAATGAGCAAGGAAAGATTGACCAAGAGGATATATGTGTCAGAGGTGGAGGGAACGAGGAGAAGTGGGAGACCAAATTGGAGATGGAAAGATGGAGTGAAAAAGATTTTGTGTGATCGGGGCCTGAACATGCAAGAGGGTGAAAGGAGGCCAAGGAACAGAGTGAATTGGATCGATGTAGTATACCGGGGTTGATGTGCTGTCAGTGGATTGAATCAGAGCATGTGAAGCGTCTGGGGTAAACCATGGAAAGCTGTGTAGGTATGTATATTTGCGTGTGTGGACGCATGTATATACATGTGTATGGGGGTGGGTTGGGCCATTTCTTTCGTCTGTTTCCTTGCACTACCTCACAAAAACGCGGGAGACAGCGACAAAGCAAAAAAGAAAATATATATATATATATATATATATATATATATATATATATATATATATATACATATATATTTTTTTATTATACTTTGTCGCTGTCTCCCGCGTTTGCGAGGTAGCGCAAGGAAACAGACGAAAGAAATGGCCCAACCCCGCCCCATACACATGTATATACATACGTCCACACACGCAAATATACATACCTACACAGCTTTCCATGGTTTACCCCAGACGCTTCACATGCCTTGATTCAATCCACTGACAGCACGTCAACCCCGGTATACCACATTGCTCCAATTCACTCTATTCCTTGCCCTCCTTTCACCCTCCTGCATGTTCAGGCCCCGATCACACAAAATCTTCTTCACTCCATCTTTCCACCTCCAATTTGGTCTCCCTCTTCTCCTCGTTCCCTCCACCTCCGACACATATATCCTCTTGGTCAATCTTTCCTCACTCATTCTCTCCATGTGCCCAAACCACTTCAAAACACCCTCTTCTGCTCTCTCAACCACGCTCTTTTTATTTCCACACATCTCTCTTACCCTTACGTTACTCATTCGATCAAACCACCTCACACCACACATTGTCCTCAAACATCTCATTTCCAGCACATCTATCCTCCTGCGCACAACTCTATCCATAGCCCACGCCTCGCAACCATACAACATTGTTGGAACCACTATTCCTTCAAACATACCCATTTTTGCTTTCCGAGATAATGTTCTCGACTTCCACACATTCTTTAAGGCCCCCCAGAATTTTCACCCCCTCCCCCACCTTATGATCCACTTCCGCTTCCATAGTTCCATCCACTGCCAGATCCACTCCCAGATATCTAAAACACTTCACTTCCTCCAGTTTTTCTCCATTCAAACTCACCTCCCAATTGACTTAACCCTCAACCCTACTGTACCTAATAACCTTGCTCTTATTCACATTTACTCTTAACTTTCTTCTTCCACACACTTTACCAAACTCAGTCACCAGCTTCTGCAGTTTCTCACATGAATCAGCCACCAGCGCTGTATCATCAGCGAACAACAACTGACTCACTTCCCAAGCTCTCTCATCCTCAACAGACTTCATACTTGCCCCTCTTTCCAAAACTCTTGCATTTACCTCCCTAACAACCCCATCCATAAACAAATTAAACAACCATGGAGACATCACACACCCCTGCCGCAAACCTACATTCACTGAGAACCAATCACTTTCCTCTCTTCCTACACGTACACATGCCTTACATCCTCGATAAAAACTTTTCACTGCTTCTAACAACTTGCCTCCCACACCATATATTCTTAATACCTTCCACAGAGCATCTCTATCAACTCTATCATATGCCTTCTCCAGATCCATAAATGCTACATACAAATCCCTTTGCTTTTCTAAGTATTTCTCACATACATTCTTCAAAGCAAACACCTGGTCCACACATCCTCTACCACTTCTGAAACCACACTGCTCTTCCCCAATCTGATGCTCTGTACATGCCTTCACCCTCTCAATCAATACCCTCCCATATAATTTACCAGGAATACTCAACAAACTTATGCCTCTGTAATTTGAGCACTCACTCTTATCCCCTTTGCCTTTGTACAATGGCACTATGCACGTATTCCGCCAATCCTCAGGCACCTCACCATGAGTCATACATACATTAAATAACCTTACCAACCAGTCAACAATACAGTCACCCCCTTTTTTAATAAATTCCACTGCAATACCATCCAAACCTGCTGCTTTGCCGGCTTTCATCTTCCGCAAAGCTTTCACTACCTCTTCTCTGTTTACCAAATCATTTTCCCTAACTGGAGGAAGTAAAGTGTTTTAGATATCTGGGAGTGGATCAGGCAGCGGATGGAACCATGGAAGCGGAAGTGGATCATAGGGTGGGGGAGTGGGCAAAAATTCTGGGAGCCTTGAAGAATGTTTGGAAGTCGAGAACATTATCTCGGAAAGCAAAAATGGGTATGTTTGAAGGAATAGTGGTTCCAACAATGTTGTATGGTTGCGAGGCGTGGGCTATGGATAGAGTTGTGCACAGGAGGGTGGATGTGCTGGAAATGAGATGTTTGAGGACAATGTGTGGTGTGAGGTGGTTTGATCGAGTAAGTAATGTAAGGGTAAGAGAGATGTGTGGAAATAAAAAGAGCGTGGTTGAGAGAGCAGAAGAGGGTGTTTTGAAATGGTTTGGGCACATGGAGAGAATGAGTGAGGAAAGATTGACCGAGAGGATATATGTGTCGGAGGTGGAGGGAACGAGGAGAAGTGGGAGACCAAACTGGAGGTGGAAAGATGGAGTGAAAAAGATTTTGTGTGATCGGGGCCTGAACATGCAGGAGGGTGAAAGGAGGGTAAGGAATAGAGTGAATTGGATCGATGTGGTATACCGGGGTTGACGTGTTGTCAGTGGATTGAATCAGGGCATGTGAAGTGTCTGGGGTAAACCATGGAAAGTTGTGTGGGGCCTGGATGTGGAAAGGGAGCTGTGGTTTCGGGCATTGTTGCGTGGCAGGTAGAGACTGAGTGTGAACGAATGGGGCCTTTGTTGTCTTTTCCTAGTGCTACCTCGCACACATGAAGGGGGAGGGGGATGGTATTCCATGTGTGGCGAGGTGGCGATGGGAGTGAATGGGGGCAGACAGTGTGAATTGTGTGCATGGGTATAAATGTATGTGTCTGTGTATGTATATATATGTGTACATTGAGATGTATAGGTATGTATATTTGCGTGTGTGGACGTGTGTGTGTGTATACATTGTGTATGGGGGTGAGTTGGGCCATTTCTTTCGTCTGTTTCCTTGCGCTACCTCGCAAACGCGGGAGACAGCGACAAAGCAAAAAAAAAAAAAAAATATATATATATATATATATATATATATATATATATATATATATATATATATGAAAAAAAAAAAAAAAAAAATATATTATTTTATATATATATATATATATATCTTCCCCTCTTGTTTTTTTTTTTAATTTTCCAAAAGAAGGAACAGAGAAGGGGGCTAGGTGAAGATATTCCCTCAAAGGCCCAGTCCTCTGTTCTTAACGCTACCTCGCTAAAGCGGGAAATGGAGAATAGCATGGAAAGATGGAAATAATAATAATGGGTGATTATTGGTGCCTATGAACCTGGTCATAAGAAAGATCATGAAAGGCATGTGTTTTGGAAGCAGCTAAGTGAGTGTGTTAGCAACTTTGATGCATGAGACCGGGTTATAGTGACGAATGATTTGAATACAAAGGTGAGTAATGTGTCAGTTGAGGGTATAATTGGTGTACATGGGGTGTTCAGTGTTGTAAATGGAAATGGTGAAGAGTTTGTAGATTAGTGTGCTGAAAAAGGACTGGTGATTGGGAATATCTGGTTTAAAAAGAGAGATATACATAAGGATACATATGTAAATAGGAGAGATGGCCAGAGAGCATTATTGGATTATGTGTTGATTGATAGGTGCGTGAAAGAGAAACTTTTGGATGTTAATGTGCTGAGAGGAGCAAATGGAGAGATGTCTGAGCATTATCTTGTGGAGGCAAAAGTAAAGATTTGTAAGATCTGTAGAGGTTTTCAGAAAAGAAGAGGGAATGTTGGGGTGAAAATAGTGGTGAGAGTAAGTGAGCTTGGAAAGGACACTTGTGTGAGGAAGTACCAGGAGAGATTGAGTGCAGAATGAAAAAAGGTGAGAGCAAATGACATAAGGGGAGTGGGGGAGGAATGGGATGTATTTAGGGAAGCAGTGATGGCTTGAGCAAAAGATGCTTGTGGCATGTGAAGTGTGGGAGGTGGGCATATTATAATGGGGAGTGAGCAGTGGGATGAAGAAGAAAGATTGTTAATGAAAGAGAAGAGAGAATCATTTGGATGATTTTTGCAGGGAAATAGTGCAAATGACGGAGAGATGTATAAAAGAAAAAGGCAGGAGGTCAAGAGAGAGGTGCAAGAGGTAAAAAAGAGGGCAAATGAGAGTTGGGATGAGAGAGTATCATTAAATTTTAGGGAGAATAAAAAGATGCTTTGGAAGGGGGTAAATAAAGAGAACAAACTGGAACATCAGAGAAGGGGGAATAATGAAAAGGTAATAACAAGTAGTGGTGATGTGAGGAGATGGAGTGAGTATTTTGAATGTTTGTTGAATGTGTTTGATGATAGAGTGGCAGATATAGGGTGTTTTGGTCGAGGTGGTGTGCGAAGTGAGAGGGGTCAGGGAGAATAGTTTGGTAAACAGAGAAGAGGTAGTGAAAGCTTTGCAGAAGATGAAAGCCGGCAAGGCGGTGGCTTTGGATGGTACTGCAGTGGAAATTATTAAAAAAAGGGGATGATTGTGTTGCTGATTGTTTGGTGAGGATATTCAATGTATGTATGGTTCATGGTGAAGTGCCTGAGGATGGGTGGAATGCATGCATAGTGCCACTGTACAAAGGCATAGGTGATAAAGGTGAGTGTTCAAATTACAACGGTATAAGATTGTCGAGTATTCCTGGGAAATTATATGGGAGGGTATTGACTGAGAGAATGAAGGCATGCACAAAACATCAGATTGGGGAAGAGCAGTGTGGTTTCAGAAGTGGTAGAGGATGTGTGGATCAGGTGTTTGCTTTAAAGAATGTATGTGAGAGATACTTAGAAAAACAAATGGATTTGTATGTACCATTCATGGATCTGGAGAAGGACTATGATAGAGTTGATAGAGATGCTCTGTGAAAGGTATTAAGAGTATATGGTGTTGCTAGAGGCAGTGAAAATTTTTTATCAAGGATGTAAGGCATGTGTACAAGTAGGAAGAGAGGAAAAAGATTAGTTCCCAGTGAATGTCAGTTGGTGGCAGGGGTGTGTGATGTATCCATGGTTGTTACATTTATCTATGGATGGGGTCATTAGGGAGGTGAATGCAAGAGTTTTGGAGAGAGGGGCAAGTATGCTGTCTGTTGTGGATGAGAGGGCTTGGGAAGAGAGTCACTTGTTTTCACTGATGATACAGCACTGGTGGCTGATTCGGGTGAGAAACTGCAGAAGCTGGTGACTAAGTTTGGTAAAGTGTGTGAAAGAAGAAAGCTGAAAGTTAATGTGAATAAGAGCAAGGTTATTAGGTTCAGTAGGGTTGAGGGGTAAGTTAACTGGGAGGTAAATCTGAATGGAGAAAAACTGGAGGAAGTGAAGTGTTTTAGATATCTGGGAGTGGATTGAGCAGCAGATGGAACCATGGAAGCAGAAGTGAGTCACAGGGTGGGGGAGGGGGCGAAGGTTGTGGGAGCGTTGAAGAATGTGTAGAAGGCGAGAACGTTATCTCGGAGAGCAAAAATGGGCATGTATGAAGGAATAGTGGTTCCAACAAAGTTATATGGTTGCAAGGCATGGGCTATAGATAGGGTTTTGTGGAGGAGGGTGGCTGTGTTGGAAATGAGATGTTTGAGGACATTATGTGGTGTGAGGTGGTCTGATTGAGCCAGTAATGAAGGGGTAAGAGAGATGCATGGTAATAAAAAAGAGTGTAATTGAGAGAGCAGAAGAGGGTGTATTGAAATGGTTTGGTCACATGGAGAAAACGAGTGAGGAAAGATTGACAAAGTGGATATATGTGTCAAGAGGTGGAGGGAATGAGGAGAAGTGGGAGACCAAATTGGAGGTGGAAGGATGGAGTAAAATGATTTTGAGCGATTGGGGCTGAACATACTGGAGGGTGAAAGGTGAGCAAGGAATAGAGTGAATTGGAACGATGTGGTACACTGGGGTCGACATGCTGTCAATGGATTGAACCAGGGTATGTGAAGCATCTGGGGTAAACCATGGAAAGTTTTGTTCGGCCTGGATGTGGAAAGTGAGCTGTGGTTTCGGTGCATTACACATGACAGCTAGAGACTGAGTGTGAATGAACATGGCCTTTGTTGTCTTTTCCTGGAGCTACCTCGTGCACATGCGGGGGGAGGGGGTTGTCATTTCATGTGCGGTGGGTTGGCGACGGAAATGAATAAGGGCAGACAGTATGAGTTATGTACATGTGTACATATATGTATATGTCTGTGTATATATATATATATATATATATATATATATATATATATATATATATATGTTGAGATGTATAGGTATGTATATGTGCTGTGTGTGGACGTGCATGTATATACATGTGTATGTGGGTGTGCTGGGCAATTCTTTCGTCTGTTTCCTTGTGCTACCTCGCTAACGCAGGAGACAGCGACAAAGTATAATAAATAAATAAATATACTTTTATTATTATGGAAGTCCATGTTTCACTTTAACAAAGTGAGAAAAGGTTAAGAATGCATGACAGTAATGTTGTGAAGGCTGTATGAGCTGAATCCACAACATTAAAGTGTGAATGGAACTATGAAAATAGACTGTTAGAAAGATAGCTATACATGGGATCAGATTATTTATGAGTTACTACTTTCCACCATATAAATAAAGAATCCTATGTATGCCTTTGTAAAATATCCCACCAATTTTTCAAGCTAATTAGATGATGTCAACACATTGCAATATTCCAGTCATGACTTTAACAACAATCATGTTAAATGGAATTCTATATTTTTTTTTATGGTTAGCTATACAACTGATCTTGCAGGTCCTTAGTCATGTTTCTAAAGGTAAGGCTACATGTACAATGTACCTCTTTCATCTAATGTCAAGGCCTTGCTCTACCTTAAATTTAGTATACAATTAACGTATTTAGGAAATATCTCATTTCTCTAAACTTATGCTTTTGCAAAAAGATAATTTCATATTGTAAGAAATTTCTTTCTATGTTTCACGCATTTCTTAACAAGCAACTGTATAAAACCCATTTGCATTCAGTGACTTAAGAATGAATAAGGATACCTTAACAGGGAAGGAGCATGTGCCAGCTCTAACAGAGGCTTCATCTGTTTGCCACTGATGAGGTTTGGATGCCTCCGTTACATGATGGTCCTTCTTCTTCCGAAAACTCTCCCGGAAGCTTCGCCGCAGTCGATCCATCCTGCGTCCCCGTGATTCACTTGGTCCCTCAACCTGCAATGAATGCATTTTTTAGTTTGATTTTGTATGAGGTATATTAAATGATCACACTTTAGTTAGTTTCATACTGTATTCCATGATTTGGTACATCAACCAAATACACCCTAATACTGAATGTATTGCACCTTGTAACAATATCTCAATATATGGCATGGCGGCACAGTGAAAAATATCAGTGAATGCAGCTCTATATGTGGTTTACTCTGTGAGGAAACTTCAAGTACTATAATTTGTACCTTAAAGACATTTTATTGCATGGTTCACTTAATGAACATGCTTCCATATGTGATTCACTGTAGGATGCATTTCAGTTTGTGACTTGCTTAAGGATAACTACAGTTCAATTAGAGAATACATCTCAATTAAAGAATCACTTAGGGAAAACAAAAACACCTTACGAGTTATACATTGACATATCCCTCAATACCAGTTTCAGTTAAGACCCATTATAATATGTAATTAATTTGTGAATATACTTTATATGCTTTAGTTGTTGGTTAGGTCATGCAGTTAATTGGCATGACACTGCATCACTTAAGTACTACCTTGTCAATGGCAACTCTTTACCTTCTCATGTCTGAACTAATATACAAAACTTGAGCCTTTTTAAAATGCATGTGTTCTACATGGCCTTTGATGCCATTCTCTTTCATTTTTCTCCATCTTCTGCATCCTCTTTCTCTTTTGTTAATGGTCCAATTCAATGTGACTTCTATCCATGATGAAAATTGTACAGGAAAAACAAGTAAAGATATGATGGGCAATCCCAGGACCCCTTTTATGGGGTTCCGGCAGCTTCTGGGTGCATTCCTCTGAGGTAAGAAGGGCCTCAATGAGGCAATACTCCTTTCTGTACATGAGAATGATACAGCCTCACTAAAGGTGACCTCTTGCTTGTGATGTTACCACTTACATATAAGGCCAAGGAACACTTACTGGTAACTGTATAAGCATGATATCTTAATCATAACCCAATGACTGCTTTTATAGGTTTCTGCAACTTTGGGGCTGTGCTCCAAGCAGGAGCTTGTTAACTGGGATACTTTTTGGCAAAATGGTCCTTAATGATGCACTACTCTTTTCCATTTGCTTACAATAATAAAACCTTGTTAATGATGACATATAGCTTATGAAGGAGCCTCTTGCATATGGAGTCTTGGAATATCTGAAACATATTCAAAAATTGATCATTTATTCCTCCCTAAACTATACCTGACGAATACCTCTAGTGTACCTGAAGCAGCTGTCAGGGGTATTCTACTCCTACATCTCAAATCTATATGAAAAACAAGCAGACCCCTCTCATCCAAACCACTTTATAACCAATCTCGACTACCAAACAGGAATAAAAGGCTTACCCCTACCTCACACTTCTGCAACCTATGCACACAGATCTTCCATCCCTAACAAACACAACAATGGCAAAATACATACACTAAGAAATGACCCAACAAGCACTGAACAACTGCCCTCTTAACTCAAGCAATGAACACCTGCCCTCTTAACTGAGTCTTAAATGACACCCCATCAGACATATCCACTTGAAACCACATTCCCCTGACATAAATAAGATACACTTTCTTATCTATGCTCTAGACATCATGCATCTCTACTACACTACAAACTCTGTTTCTAGGGACCAGCTGCAAGGCCTCAAAGTGGGCAAGCAGGTTTTGATAATAATAATAATAATAATAATAATAATAATAATAATAATAATAATAATAATAATAATGTGAAAAAGGAGAGATAGGTAGTATGTTTGAGGAAAGGAACCTGGATGTTTTGACTCTGAGTGAAACGAAGCTTAAGGGTAAAGGGGAAGAGTGGTTTGGGAATGTCTTGGGAGTAAAGTCAGGGGTTAGTGAGAGGACAAGAGCAAGGGAAGGAGTAGCACTACTCCTGAAACAGGAGTTGTGGGAGTATGTGACAGAATGTAAGAAAGTAAATTCTCGATTAATATGGGTAAAACTGAAAGTTGATGGAGAGAGATGGGTGATTATTGGTGCATATGCACCTGGGCATGAGAAGAAAGATCATGAGAGGCAAGTGTTTTGGGAGCAGCTGAATGAGTGTGTTAGTGGTTTTGATGCACGAGACCGGGTTATAGTGATGGGTGATTTGAATGCAAAGGTGAGTAATGTGGCAGTTGAGGGAATAATTGGTATACATGGGGTGTTCAGTGTTGTAAATGGAAATGGTGAAGAGCTTGTAGATTTATGTGCTGAAAAAGGACTGGTGATTGGGAATACCTGGTTTAAAAAGCGAGATATACATAAGTATACGTATGTAAGTAGGAGAGATGGCCAGAGAGCGTTATTGGATTACGTGTTAATTGACAGGCGCGCGAAAGAGAGACTTTTGGATGTTAATGTGCTGAGAGGTGCAACTGGAGGGATGTCTGATCATTATCTTGTGGAGGCTAAGGTGAAGATTTGTATGGGTTTTCAGAAAAGAAGAGTGAATGTTGGGGTGAAGAGGGTGGTGAGAGTAAGTGAGCTTGGGAAGGAGACTTGTGTGAGGAAGTACCAGGAGAGACTGAATACAGAATGGAAAAAGGTGAGAACAATGGAAGTAAGGGGAGTGGGGGAGGAATGGGATGTATTTAGGGAATCAGTGATGGATTGCGCAAAAGATGCTTGTGGCATGAGAAGAGTGGGAGGTGGGTTGATTAGAAAGGGTAGTGAGTGGTGGGATGATGAAGTAAGATTATTAGTGAAAGAGAAGAGAGAGGCATTTGGACGATTTTTGCAGGGAAAAAATGCAATTGAGTGGGAGATGTATAAAAGAAAGAGACAGGAGGTCAAGAGAAAGGTGCAAGAGGTGAAAAAGAGGGCAAATGAGAGTTGGGGTGAGAGAGTATCATTAAATATTAGGGAGAATAAAAAGATGTTCTGGAAGGAGGTACATAAAGTGCGTAAGACAAGGGAGCAAATGGGAACTTCAGTGAAGGGCGCAAATGGGGAGGTGATAACAAGTAGTGGTGATGTGAGAAGGAGATGGAGTGAGTATTTTGAAGGTTTGTTGAATGTGTTTTATGATAGAGTGGCAGATATAGGGTGTTTTGGTCGAGGTGGTGTGCAAAGTGAGAGGGTTAGGGAAAATGATTTGGTAAACAGAGAAGAGGTAGTAAAAGCTTTGCGGAAGATGAAAGCCGGCAAGGCAGCAGGTTTGGATGGTATTGCAGTGGAATTTATTAAAAAAGGGGGTGACTGTATTACTGACTGGTTGGTGAGGTTATTTAATGTATGTATAACTCATGGTGAGGTGCCTGAGGATTGGCAGAATGCGTGCATATTGCCATTGTACAAAGGCAAAGGGGATAAGAGTGAGTGCTCAAATTACAGAGGTATAAGTTTGTTGAGTATTCCTGGTAAATTATATGGGAGGGTATTGATTGAGAGGGTGAAGGCATGTACAGAGCATCAGATTAGGGAAGAGCAGTGTGGTTTCAGAAGTGGTAGAGGATGTGTGGATCAGGTGTTTGCTTTGAAGAATGTATGTGAGAAATACTTAGAAAAGCAAATGGAATTGTATGTAGCATTTATGGATCTGGAGAAGGCATATGATAGAGTTGATAGAGATGCTCTGTGGAAGGTATTAAGAATATATGGTGTGGGAGGCAAGTTGTTAGAAGCAGTGAAAAGTTTTTATCGAGGATGTAAGGCATGTGTACGTGTAGGAAGAGGGGAAAGTGATTGGTTCTCAGTGAATGTAGGTTTGCGGCAGGGGTGTGTGATGTCTCCATGATTGTTTAATTTGTTTATGGATGGGGTTGTTAGGGAGGTAAATGCAAGAGTTTTGGAAAGAGGGGCAAGTATGAAGTCTGTTGGGGATGAGAGAGCTTGGGAAGTGAGTCAGTTGTAGTTCGCTGATGATACAGCGCTGGTGGCTGATTCATGTGAGAAACTGCAGAAGCTGGTGACTGAGTTTGGTAAAGTGTGTGAAAGAAGAAAGTTAAGAGTAAATGTGAATAAGAGCAAGGTTATTAGGTACAGCAGGGTTGAGGGTCAAGTCAATTGGGAGGTGAGTTTGAATGGAGAAAAACTGGAGGAAGTAAAGTGTTTTAGATATCTGGGAGTGGATCTGGCAGTGGATGGAACCATGGAAGCGGAAGTGGATCATAGGGTGGGGGAGGGGACGAAAAAATCCTGGGAGCCTTGAAGAATGTGTGGAAGTCGAGAACATTATCTCGGAAAGCAAAAATGGGTATGTTTGAAGGAATAGTGGTTCCAACAATGTTGTATGGTTGCGAGGCATGGGCTATGGATAGAGTTGTGCGCAGGAGGATGGATGTGCTGGAAATGAGATGTTTGAGGACAATGTGTGGTGTGAGGTGGTTTGATCGAGTAAGTAACGTAAGGGTAAGAGAGATGTGTGGAAATAAAAAGAGCGTGGTTGAGAGAGCAGAAGAGGGTGTTTTGAAATGGTTTGGGCACATGGAGAGAATGAGTGAGGAAAGACTGACCAAGAGGATATATGTGTCGGAGGTGTAGGGAACGAGGAGAAGTGGGAGACCAAATTGGAGGTGGAAAGATGGAGTGAAAAAGATTTTGTGTGATTGGGGCCTGAACATGCAGGAGGGTGAAAGGAGGGCAAGGAATAGAGTGAATTGGATCGATGTGGTATACCGGGGTTGACGTGCTGTCAGTGGATTGAATCAGGGCATGTGAAGCGTCTGGGGTAAACCATGGAAAGCTGTGTAGGTATGTATATTTGCGTGTGTGGACGTATGTATATACATGCGTATGGGGGTGGGTTGGGCCATTTCTTTCATCTGTTTCCTTGCGCTACCTCGCAAATGTGGGAGATAGCGGCAAAAAAAAAAAAAAAAAAAAATAATAATAATAATAATAATAATAACAATAATTATTATTATCCCTGGGGATAGGGGACAAAGAATACTTCCCACATATTCCCTGCATGTCGTAGAAGGCGACTAAAAGGGAAGGGAGCGGAGGACTGGAAATCCTCCCCTCTCTTTCTTTTTTTTTTTTTTAATTTTCCAAAAGAAGGGACAGAGAAGGGGGCCAGTTGAGGATATTCCCTCAAAGGTCCAGTCCTCTGTTCTTAATGCAACCTCGCTAATGCGGGAGATGGCGAATAGTATGAAAAGAAAAAAAAATAATAATAACAGTGAGAGGAAAGAGCAAGGGAAGGAGTAGCACTACTGAAACAGGAGTGGTGGGAGTATGTGATAAAGTGTAAGAAAGTAAACTCTAGATTGATATGGGTAAAACTGAAAGTGGATGGAGAGAGATGGGTGATTATTAGTGCATATGCACCTGGGCATGAGAAGAAAGATCATGAGAGGCAAGTGTTTTGGGAGCAGCTGAGTGAATGTGTTCGTAGTTTTGATGCATGAGACCGGATTATAGTGATGGGTGATTTGAATGCAAAGGTGAGTAATGTGGCAGTTGAGGGAATAATTGGTGTACATGGGGTGTTCAGTGTTGTAAATGGAAATGGTGAAGAGCTTGTAGATTTATGTGCTGAAAAAGGACTAGTGATTGGAATACCTGGTTTAAAAAGAGGGATACACATAAGTATACATATGTAAGTAGAGGAGATGGCCAGAGAGAGTTATTGGATTACGTGTTAATTGACAAGCGCGTGAGAGACACTTTTGGATGTTAATGTGCTGAGAGGTGCAACTGGAGAGATGACTGATCATTATCTCATGGAGGCCAAAGTGAAGATTTGTAGAGATTTTCAGAAAAGAAGAGAGAATGTTGGGGTGAAAAGAGTGGTGAGAGTAAGTGAGCTTGGGAAAGACTTGTTTGAGGAAGTACCAGGAGAGACTGAGTACAGAATGGAAAAAGGTGAGAACAAAGGACGTAAGGGGAGTGGGGGAGGAATGGGATGTATTTAGGGAAGCAGTGATGGCTTGCGCTAAAGATGCTTGTGGCATGAGAAGCGTGGGAGGTGGGCAGATTAGAAAGGGTAGTGAGTGGTGGGATGAAGAAGTAGGATTATTAGTGAAAGAGAAGAGAGAGGCATTTGGACAATTTTTGCAGGGAAATAATGCAAATGAGTGGGAGATGTATAAAAGAAAGAGGTAGGAGGTCAAAAGAAAGGTGCAAGAGGAGAAAAAGAGAGCAAATGAGAGTTGGGGTTAGAGAGTATTATTAAATTTTAGGGAGAATAAAAAGATGTTTTGGAAGGAGGTAAACAAAGTGCGTAAGACAAGGGAACAAATGGGAACTTCAGTGAAGGGGGCTAATGGGGAGGTGATAACAAGTAGTGGTGATGTGAGGAGATGGAGTGAGTATTTTGAAGGTTTGTAGAATGTGACTGATGATAGAGTGGCAGATATAGGGTGTTTTGGTCAAGGTGGTGTGCAAAGTAAGAGGGTTGGGGAAAATAATTTGGTAAACAGAAAAGAGGTAGTAAAAGCTTTGCAGAAGATGAAAGCCAGCAAGGCAGTGGGTTTGGATGGTATTGCAGTGGAATTTATTAAAAAAGGGGGTGACTGTATTGTTGACTGGTTGGTGAGGTTATTTAATGTAGGTATGACTCATGGTGAGGTGCCTGAGGATTGGCAAAATGCTTGCATGGTGCCATTGTACAAAGGCAATGGGGATAAAAGTGAGTGCTCAAATTACAGAGGTATAAGTTTGTTGAGTATTCCTGGGAAATTATATGGGAGAGTATTGATTGAGAGGGTGAAGGCATGTACAGAGCATCAGATTGGGGAAGTGCAGTGTGGTTTCAGAAGTGGTAGAGGATGTGTGGATCAGGTGTTTGCTTTGAAGAATGTATGTGCAAAATACTTAGAAAAGCAAATGGATTTGTATGTACCATTTATGGATCTGGAGAAGGCATATGATAAGAGTTGATAGAGATGCACTGTGGAAGGTATTAAGAGTATATGGTGTGGGAGGCAGGTTGTTAGAATCAGTGAAAAGTTTTTATCAAGGATGTAAGGCATTGTACGTGTAGGAAGAGAGGAAAGTGATTGGTTCTCACTGAATGTAGGTTTGCAGCAGGGGTTTGTGATGTCTTCATGGTTGTTTAATTTGTTTATGGATGGGGTTGTTAGGGAGGTGAATGCAAGAGTTTTGGAAAGAGGGGCAAGTATGCAGTCTGTTGTTGATGAAAGATCTTGGGAAGTGAGTCAGTTGTTGTTCGCTGATGATACAGCACTGGTGGCTGATTCATGTGAGAAATTGCAGAAGCTGGTGACTGAGTTTGGTAAAGTGTGTGAAAGAAGAGAGCTGAGGGTAAATGTGAATAAGAGCAAGGTTATTAGGTACAGCAGGGTTGAGGGACAAGTCAACTGGGAGGTAGGTTTGAATGGAGAAAAACTGGAGGAAGTGAAGTGTTTTAGATATCTGGGAGTGGATTTGGCAGCGGATGGAACCATGGAAGCGGAAGTGAATCATAGGGTGGGGGAGGGGGCGAAAGTTGAAGAATGTGTAGAAGTCGAGAACATTATCTCGGAAAGCAAAAATGGGTATGTTTGAAGGAATAGTGGTTCCAACAATGTTATATGGTTGCACGGTGTGGGCTATGGATAGAGTTGTGCGTGGAAGGGTGGGTGTGCTGGAAATGAGATGTTTGAGTTCAATATGTGGTGTGAGGTGGTTTGATCAAGTAAGTAATGATAGGGTAAGAGAGATGTGTGGTAATAAAAAGAGTGTGGTTGAGAGAGCAGAGGAGGGTGTTTTGAAATGGTGTGGTCACATGGAGAGAATGAGTGAGGAAAGATTGACAAAGAGGATATATGTGTCAGAGGTGGAGGGAACGAGAAGTGGGAGACCAAATTGAAGGTGGAAAGATGGAGTGAAAAAGATTTTGAGTGATCAGGGCCTGAACATGCAGGAGGGTGAAAGGTATGCAAGGAATAAAGGTATGCAAGGAATAGAGTGAATTGGAACAATGTGGTATACCGGGGTCGACGTGCTGTCAATGGATTGAACCAGGACATGTGAAGCGTCTGGGATAAACCATGGAAAGTTCTGTGGGCCCTGGATGGGGAAAAGGAGCTGTGGTTTCGGTGCATTATTACATGACAGCTAGAGATTGAGTGTGAACGAATGTGGCCTTTGTTGTCTTTTCCTAGCGATACCTCGCACACATAAGCGGGGAGGGGGTTGTTATGTCATGTGTGGCGGGGTGGTGAAGGGAATGAATAAAGGCAGAAAGTATGAACTATGTACATGTATATATACATATGTATATGTCTGTGTGTATATATATGTATACGTTGAGATGTATAGGTATGTATATTTGCGTGTGTGGACGTGTATGTATATAAATGTGCATGTTGGTGGGTTGGGCCATTCTTTCGTCTGTTTCCTTTCGCTACCTCGCTAATGAGGAAGAGTGACAAAACAATATGAATAAATAAATTATATAATAATAATAATAATAATAATAATAATAATAATAATAATAATAATAATAATAATAATGATAATATCAATAATAGTAATAAAAATAATAATATTTATATATATTTAAATTATACTTTGTCGCTGTCTCCCACATTTGCGAGGTAGCGCAAGGAAACAGACGAAAGAAATGGCCCAACCCCCCCCCCCCCATACACATGTATATACATACGCCCACACACGCAAATATACATACCTACACAGCTTTCCATGGTTTACCCCAGACGCTTCACATGCCTTGATTCAATCCACTGACAGCACGTCAACCCCGGTATACCACATCGATCCAATTCACTCTATTCCTTGCCCTCCTTTCACCCTCCTGCATGTTCAGGCCCCGATCACACAAAATCTTTTTCACTCCATCTTTCCACCTCCAATTTGGTCTCCCTCTTCTCCTTGTTCCCTCCACCTCCGACACATATATCCTCTTGGTCAATCTTTCCTCACTCATCCTCTCCATATGCCCAAACCACTTTAAAACACCCTCTTCTGCTCTCTCAACCACGCTCTTTTTATTTCCACACATCTCTCTTACCCTTACGTTGCTCACTCGATCAAACCACCTCACACCACACATTGTCCTCAAACATCTCATTTCCAGCACATCCATCCTCCTGTGCACAACTCTATCCATAGCCCATGCCTCGCAACCATACAACATTGTTGGAACCACTATTCCTTCAAACATACCCATTTTCGCTTTCCGAGATAATGTTCTCGACTTCCACACATTCTTCAAGGCCCCCAGGATTTTCGCCCCCTCCCCCACCCTATGATCCACCTCCGCTTCCATGGTTCCATCCGCTGCCAGATCCACTCCCAGATATCTAAAACACTTCACTTCCTCCAGTTTTTCTCCATTCAAACTCATCTCCCAATTGACTTGACCCTCAACCCTACTGTACCTAATAACCTTGCTCTTATTCACATTTACTCTTAACTTTCTTCTTCCACACACTTTACCAAACTCAGTCACCAGCTTCTGCAGTTTCTCACATGAATCAGCCACCAGCGCTGTATCATCAGCGAACAACAACTGACTCACTTCCCAAGCTCTCTCATCCCCAACAGACTTCATACTTGCCCCTCTTTCCAAAACTCTTGCATTCACCTCCCTAACAACCCCATCCATAAACAAATTAAACAACCATGGAGACATCACACACCCCTGCCGCAAACCTACATTCACTGAGAACCAATCACTTTCCTCTCTTCCTACACGTACACATGCATTACATCCTCGATAAAAACTTTTCACTGCTTCTAACAACTTGCCTCCCACACCATATATTCTTAATACCTTCCACAGAGCATCTCTATCAACTCTATCATATGCCTTCTCCAGATCCATAAATGCTATATACAAATCCATTTGCTTTTCTAAGTATTTCTCACATACATTCTTCAAAGCAAACGCCTGATCCACACATCCTCTACCACTTCTGAAACCACACTGCTCTTCCCCAATCTGATGCTCTGTACATGCCTTCACCCTCTCAATCAATACCCTCCCATATAATTTACCAGGAATACTCAACAAACTTATACCTCTGTAATTTGAGCACTCACTCTTATCCCCTTTGCCTTTGTACAATGGCACTATGCACGCATTCCACCAATCCTCAGGCACCTCACCATGAGTCATACATACATTAAATAACCTTACCAACCAGTCAACAATACAGTCACCCCCTTTTTTAATAAATTCCACTGCAATACCATCCAAACCTGCTGCCTTGCTGGCTTTCATCTTCTGCAAAGCTTTTACTACCTCTTCTCTGTTTACCAAATCATTTTCCCTAACCCTCTCACTTTGCACACCACCTCGACCAAAACACCCTATATCTGCCACTCTATCATCAAACACATTCAACAAACCTTCAAAATACTCACTCCATCTCCTTCTCACATCACCACTACTTGTTATCACCTCCCCATTTGCGCCCTTCACTGAAGTTCCCATTTGCTCCCTTGTCTTACGCACTTTATTTACCTCCTTCCAGAACATCTTTTTATTCTCCCTAAAATTTAATGATACTCTCTCACCCCAACTCTCATTTTTTTTTTCATACTATTAGCCATTTCCCGCGTTAGCGAGGTAGCGTTAAGAACAGAGGACTGAGCCTTTGAGGGAATATCCTCACTTGGCCCCATTCTCTGTTCCTTCTTTTGGAAAGTTAAAAACGAGAGGGGAGGATTTCCAGCCCCCCGCTCCCTTCCCTTTTAGTCGCCTTCTACGACACGCAGGGAATACGTGAGAAGTATTCTTTCTCCCCTATCCCTAGGGATAATATATATATATATATATATCATTATCATTATTATTTTGCTTTGTTGCTGTCTCCAGCATTTGCGAGGTAGCACAAGGAAACAGAAGAAAGAAATGGCCCAACCCACCCCCATACACATGTATATACACACACCTCCACACACTCAAAAATACACACCCATACATCTCAAGGTACACATATATATACACACACAGACACATACATATATACCCATGCACACAATTCACACTGCCTGCCTTTATTCATTCCCATCGCCACCTCGCCACACATGGAATGCCATCCCCCTCCCCCCTCATGTGTGCGAGGTAGCGCTAGGAAAAGATAACAAAGGCCCCATTCGTTCACACTCAGTCTCCAGCTGTCATGCAATAATGCCCGAAACCACAGCTCCCTTTCCACATCCAGGCCCCACACAACTTTCCATGGTTTACCCCAGACACTTCACATGCCCTGATTCAATCCACTGACAGCACGTCAACCCCGGTATACCACATCGATCCAATTCACTCTATTCCTTGCCCGCCTTACACCCTCCTGCATGTTCAGGCCCCGATCACTCAAAATCTTTTTCACTCCATCTTTCCACCTCCAATTAGGTCTCCCACTTCTACTTGTTCCCTCCACCTCCGACACATATATCCTCTTGGTCAATCTTTCCTCACTCATTCTCTCCATGTGCCCAAACCATTTCAAAACACCCTCTTCTGCTCTCTCAACCACGCTCTTTTTATTTCCACACATCTCTCTTACCCTTACGTTACTTACTCGATCAAACCACCTCACACCACACATTGTCTTCCAACATCTCATTTCCAGCACATCCACCCTCCTGCGCACAGCTCTATCCATAGCTCACGCCTCGCAACCATACAACATTGTTGGAACCACAATTCCTTCAAACATACCCATTTTTGCTTTCCGAGATAATGTTCTCGACTTTCACACATTCTTCAAGGCTCCCAGGATTTTCGCCCCCTCCCCCACCCTATGATCCACTTCCGCTTCCATGGTTCCATCCGCTGCCAGATCCACTCCCTGATATCTAAAACACTTTACTTCCTCCAGTTTTTCTCCATTAAAACTTACCTCCCAATTGACTTGACCCTCAACCCTACTGTACCTAATAACCTTGCTCTTATTCACATTTACTCTTAACTTTCTTCTTTCACACACTTTACCAAACTCAGTCACCAGCTTCTGCAGTTTCTCACATGAATCAGCCACCAGCGCTGTATCATATATATATATATATATATATATATATATATATATATATATATATATATATATATATATATATATATATATATATATATATGCCCTTTTTTTCACCTCTTGCACCTTTCTCTTGACCTCCTGTCTCTTTCTTTTATACGTCTCCCACTCAATATCATTTTTTCCCTGCAAAAATCGTCCAAATGCCTCTATGGATCTGGAGAAGGCATATGATAGAGTTGATAGAGATGCTCTGTGGAAGGTATTAAGAATATATGGTGTGGGAGACAAGTTGTTACAAGCAGTGAAAAGTTTTTATCGAGGATGTAAGGCATGTGTACGTGTAGGAAGAGAGGAAAGTGATTGGTTCTCAGTGAATGTAGGTTTGCGGCAGGGGTGTGTGATGTCTCCATGGTTGTTTAATTTGTTTATGGATGGGGTTGTTAGGGAGGTGAATGCAAGAGTTTTGGAAAGAGGGGCAAGTATGAAGTCTGTTGGGGATGAGAGAGCTTGGGAAGTGAGTCAGTTGTTGTTCGCTGATGATACAGCGCTGGTGGCTGATTCATGTGAGAAACTGCAGAAGCTGGTGACTGAGTTTGGTAAAGTGTGTGAAAGAAGAAAGTTAAGAGTAAATGTGAATAAGAGCAAGGTTATTAGGTACAGTAGGGTTTTGAGGGTCAATTCAATTGGGAGGTGAGTTTGAATGGAGAAAAACTGGAGGAAGTGAAGTGTTTTAGATATCTGGATGTGGATCTGGCAGCGGATGGAACCATGGAAGCGGAAGTGGATCATAGGTTGGGGGAGGGGGCAAAAATTCTGGGAGCCTTGAAGAATGTGTGGAAGTCGAGAACATTATCTCGGAAAGCAAAAATGGGTATGTTTGAAGGAATAGTGGTTCCAACAATGTTGTATGGTTACGATGCGTGGACTATGGATAGAGTTGTGCGCAGGAGGATGGATGTGCTGGAAATGAGATGTTTGAGGACAATGTGTGGTGTGAGGTGGTTTGATCGAGTAAGTAACGTAAGGGTAAGAGAGATATGTGGAAATAAAAAGAGCGTGGTTGAGAGAGCAGAAGAGGGTGTTTTGAAATGGTTTGGTCACATGGAGAGAATGAGTGAGGAAAGATTGACCAAGAGGATATATGTGTCGGAGGTGGAGGGAACGAGGAGAAGAGGGAGACCAAATTGGAGGTGGAAGGATGGAGTGAAAAAGATTTTGTGTGATCGGGGCCTGAACATGCAGGAGGGTGAAAGGAGGGCAAAGAATAGAGTGAATTGGAGCGATGTGGTATACCGGGGTTGACGTGCTGTCAGTGGATTGAATCAAGGCATGTGTATGGGGGTGGGTTGTGCCATTTCTTTCGTCTGTTTCCTTGCGCTACCTCGCAAACGCGGGAGACAGCGGCAAAAAAAAAAAAAAAAAAAAAAAAAAAAAAAAAAAAAAATATATATATATATATATATATATATATATATATATATATTTTTTTTTGCTCTGTCGCTGTCTCCTGCGTTTGCGAGGTAGCGCAAGGAAACAGACGAAAGAAATGGCCCAACCCACCCCCATACACATGTATATACATACGTCCACACACGCAAATATACATACCTACACAGCTTTCCATGGTTTACCCCAGACGCTTCACATGCCCTGATTCAATCCACTGACAGCACGTCAACCCCGGTATACCACATCGATCCAATTCACTCTATTCCTTGCCCTCCTTTCACCCTCCTGCATGTTCAGGCCCCGATCACACAAAATCTTTTTCACTCCATCTTTCCACCTCCAATTTGGTCTCCCACTTCTCCTCGTTCCCTCCACCTCCGACACATATATCCTCTTGGTCAATCTTTCCTCACTCATTCTCTCCATGTGCCCAAACCATTTCAAAACACCCTCTTCTGCTCTCTCAACCACGCTCTTTTTATTTCCACACATCTCTCTTACCCTTACGTTACTTACTCGATCAAACCACCTCACACCACACATTGTCCTCAAACATCTCATTTCCAGCACATCCATCCTCCTGCGCACAACTCTATCCACAGCCCACGCCTCGCAACCATACAACATTGTTGGAACCACTATTCCTTCAAGCATACCCATTTTTGCTTTCCGAGATAATGTTCTTGACTTCCACACATTCTTCAAGGCTCCCAGGATTTTCGCCCCCTCCCCCACCCTATGATCCACTTCCGCTTCCATGGTTCCATCCGCTGCCAGATCCATTCCCAGATATCTAAAACACTCTACTTCCTCCAGTTTTTCTCCATTCAAACTTACCTCCCAATTGACTTAACCCTCAACCCCACTGTACCCAATAACCTTGCTCTTATTCACATTCACTCCCAACTTTCTTCTTTCACACACCTTACCAAACTCAGTCACCAGCCTCTGCAGTTTCTCACATGAATCAGCCACCAGCGCTGTACCATCAGCGAACAACAACTGACCCACCTCCCAAGCTCTCCCATCCCCAACAGACCTCACACTTGCCCCTCTTTCCAAAACTCTTGCATTCACCTCCCTAACAACCCCATCCATAAACAAATCAAACAACCATGGAGACATCACACACCCCCACCGCAAACCTACATTCACTGAGAATAATAATAATAATAATGAGATCAATGATAATAATAATAATGATGAAAAGGAAAATATTTCAAAAATAATTTTCTTGAGTTATCTCCCTTCCTCAGGTGATTTCAACAACAAGCAACAAGCGATCCACAGAGGTAGCAGATGGTATAAAACAACTGACCAGGGAGGTAATACTTCCTTGGAAAAAGAATGATTAATCTGTGAGCCAGTACTACTGTGGCTGTCAAGTTCCCCTTTCTGACCATGTTCTTATTCATTCCTGTCTTTTCTTTCTGCCTTACATATCAATGAGTTGCTGGCATTCAATCGACAAACGCACGCACTCTCAATCTTACATATAACACTTAACATCATGTGACTCACAATTCTTTATTCTTAACCCTAAATCTTCCTGCAAAAATTAGTGCATGCTGGCCCTACCTACTGGCAAAATCTTACAGCTATCAAACAAAGGTCTCCACACTCTTCAATCATCTTTTTCTATACTTTGCAATGTTGTTGCTCCCTCTCTGTTCCATAGGTAACCCTATCATTACAGCCACTGTTCCCGTTAGCTGTCTGCTTGTGTCCTTGCCCTCAGGGATTGGACCCATGGCAAATGACTGGCTGCTGCCTCTCAAAGTATCTGAGTGGAGACCAGCTACCCAAGGATTGACTGCCAAGATATCTCCTCCTTTACTCAAACAGATTTAGGCAACAGAATTTTTCTTCTCCTTTTATCTTTCTCTTTCTCCATGGCCTTTCTACCACAAACCCTTAAACTGTGCAAGTGATCCTAAGAGAACCTCTCCTGTGCAAAAAAGAAGAAAAAAAAAATCCTTACAGAACATATGCTCGTTTATTAGCTGTAGGTAAAGTAAAACCTTAAAAAAGAAGTATGCTTTCCCCTACACTGGTGTGATATGGTTTCAAATGGACCCCGTTATGGCTGTCGAGTGGCCAGTGTATGATAATTGTTATTCCAAGCATGATTACATATTCATTCATTCTTGCATAAAATCTATTATACAAACCTTAACACAGGACACAATATCACTTTTATGGCCTTATTCAGGATTCTGCTTGTTCTCCATAGCCTCAACAATCTTATCATAGTGATCAAGCAATTGGAAGAATATAATATATAATCATTCTAGTTTGTTCGTTAGGCTGTCATATATCTTTGTTTGCTTTAGTTTTGGTATGTTCCAAGGGATTCTTAATGCTCTGATAACTCTGTATAGTCCTTGCTGAGATGCTTTCAGGTTTGATAAATATTCTTTTACAACTTCAATTTGTTGCCATGCCTAAATAATCATATATCTTTCTCTTCTTTCTTGAATACAGTGTTGTGGTTCTTTCAGCTTTTCATGAGGGCTCATATAGTCCATCCCACTGATTTTGCTCGTGAAGTGCTTCTGAATTCAATCCTATTTGTTTATTTCTTCTTGAATATAGTGTTATGATTCTTTCAGCTTTTCATGATAGCTCATACAGTCCATCCCACTGGTTTTGCTTGTGAAGTGCTTCTGAATTCAATCCTATTTGTTTAGTTGGTGACCATTCAACATAGCAATAGTCGACTTTGCTTTTTATATACACATTAAACATTCTTATCAATAGACTTCTGTCTATTGTAATGAAAGTTCTTAGAAACATACCTCTCCTCACCTGCCTTGATAGCATAGCATCATTTTCTCAGGATGTTTTAATCTATTTTTTCATTTATGATGACACACAAATCTTTTAAATTTGTTTGACTTTCTCTGTTGAACCTTATTTTGACATCAACAATGTAATCTTACTTGTTCCATAACTTATTTGCTCTAATTCATCCTCACTAAATTCCATTAGGCTTACTTTTGCCATTTGTAAATTCTATCCAAGTATTTCTTCATCTTCTGATCAGTTTGCATCCGATAATTTGCTTACTTTGGTGTCATTAAGCATAGCTCTTTATCATGCTTTCCTTTAATATGCTGTCAATGACTGATATCATTACAATGAGTACCTTGTACTGCAGCTAATAACATTCCTTGTGATACCCTGGATATGACAACTTCCTACTTAGACATGGCTGTTTGCTATCACTTAGAGCTATCTGTTTGTTTGAAACTCTGCAATCCATCTTCCCATCTTACCTATCTTATCCATAATGTTTTGTTTGGCTACTGGAGAGAGAGAGAGAGAGAGAGAGAGAGAGAGAGAGAGAGAGAGAGAGAGAGAGAGAGAGAGAGAACCATAGGTAAGAGTACCAATGATGAAATTAAACCAATATGGCAGGGCTAATGCAAAGCACTCTCCACCTGTCTTACTTGATGAATAAGAGTATTCTTTTCAGCTGCCACCCACATCACAAAACTATTAATTCTTCGTTCATCTTGGACAGATTTCAACCACATGTCCGGTGTTCTATTATATGTTTAAGTAGTTGTTCCATGAATATTTTTCATTTCCTCTCACAGTACAGTGAATAATCATTTTAGTTTCCTGGTTGAGCTGTCATATATTTTTGTCTGATATATTTTCTGTATGTTCCATGGTATTTTTAAGACCTAATAAATCCATCTTCCTTGTTGAGATGCTTTCAGGTTTAAATTTTTTTTCCTTTTATGCCTTTAGTTTGTAGCCACAGGCAAATTATCATACATCTTTCTAAGATACACAGTCGAAGTTCTTTTGGCCTTTTGTGGTATTTCATTTGTTCTTTTTCCTTGATTGTGCTTTTAGACTTCTTCTGAATCCTCTTTAATACATTTTTTTCTATCATTTTCAATGATCACAGAAAAAAGCATCATTCAATCTAGTTTCTTACAAATAAATCTTACATTGGACGATTTTTGCAGGGAAATAGTGCAAAGGACTGGGAGATGTATAAAAGAGAGACAGGAGGTCAAGAGGAAGGTGCAAGAGGTGAAAAAGAGGGCAAATGAGAGTTGGGGTGAGAGAGTATCATTAAATTTTAGAGAGAATAAAAAGATGCTTTGGAAGGAGGTAAATAAAGTGTGTAAGACAAGAGAACAAATGGGGACATTGGTGAAGAGAGCTAATGGGGAGGTAATAACAAGTAGTGGTGATGTGAGAGGGGATGGAGTGAGTATTTTGAAGGTTTGTTGAATGTGTTAGATGATAGAGTGGCAGATATAGGGCATTTTGGTCGATGTGGTGTGCAAAGTGAGAGGGTTAGGGAGAATGATTTGGTAAACAGAGAAGTGGTAGTGAAAGCTTTGCAGAAGATGAAAGCTGGCAAGGCAGCATGTTTGGATGGTATTGGAGTGGAATTTATTAAAAAAAGAGGGTGACTGTGTTGTTGACTGGTTGGTGATGATATTCAATGTATGCATGGCTCATGGTGAAGTGCCGGAGGATTGGCGGAATGCATGCATAGTGCCATTGCACAAAGGCAAAGGAGATAAAGGTGAGTGTTCAAATTACAGAGGTATCAGTTTGTTGAGTATTCCTGGGAAATTATATGGAGGGGTATTGAATGAGAGGGTGAAGGCATGTACAGAACATCAGATTGGGGAAGAGCAGTGTGGTTTCAGAAGTGGTAAAGGATGTGTGGATCAGGTGTTTGCCTTGAAGAATGTAAGTGAGAAATACTTTTGAAAAAAAAATGGATTTGTATGTAGCATTCATGGATCTGGAGAAGGAATATCATAGAGTTGATAGAGATGCACTGTGGAAGGTATTAAGAGTATATGGTGTGGGAGGCAAGTTGCTGGAAGCAGTGAAAAGTTTTTATCAAGCATGTATGGCATGTGTACGAGTAGGAAGAGAGGAAAGTGATTGGTTCTCAGTGAATGTCGGTTTGCGGCAGGGGTGCATGATGTCTCCATGGTTGTTTAATTCATTTATGGATGGGGTTGTTAGGGAGGTGAATGCAAGAGTTTTGGAGAGGGGGCAAGTATGCAGTCTGTTGTGGATGAGAGTTGTTATTCGCTGATGATACAGCACTGTTGGCTGATTCAGGTGAGAAACTGCAGAAGCTGATGACTAAGTTTGGTAAAGTGTGTGAAAGAAGAAAGCTGGGAGTAAATGTGAATAAGAGCAAGGTTATTAGGTACAATAGGGTTGAGGGACAAGTCAAGTGGGAGGTAAGTTTGAATGGAGAAAAACTGGAGGAAGTGAAGTGTTTTAGATATCTGGGTGCAGATTTGGCAGTGGATGGAACCATGGAAGCAGAAGTGAGTCACAGGGTGGTGGAGGGGGTCAAAGTTCTGGAAGCATTGTTGAATGTGTGGAAGGGGAGAACATTATCTCGGAAAGCAAAAATGGGTATGTTTGAAGGAATAGTGGTTCCAACAATGTTATATGGTTGCGAGGCATGGGATATAGATTGAGTTATGTAGAGGAGGGTAAATGTGTTGGAAATGAGATGTTTGAGGACAATATGTGGTGTGAGGTGGTCTGATTGAGTAAGTAATGAAAGGGTAAGAGAGATGTGTGGTAATAAAAAGTGTGGTTGAGAGAGCAGCATTGAAATGGTTTGGTCACATGGAGTGAATGACTGAGGAAAGATTGACAAAGATGATATCTGAGTCAGAGGTGGAGGGAACGAGAAGTGGGAGACCAAATTGGAGGTGGAAGGATGGTTGAAAAAGATTTTGAGCAATCAGGGCCTGAACATGCAGGAGGGTGAAAGGCATGCAAGGAATAGAGTGAATTGGAACGATGTGGTATACCAGGGTCGACAAGCTGTCAATGGATTGAACCAGGGCATGTGAAGCGTCTAGTGTAAACCATGGAAAGTTCTGTGGGGCCTGGATGTGGAAAGGGAGCTGTGGTTTCAGTGCATTATACATGACACCTAGAGACTGAGTGTGAATGAATGGGGCCTTTGTTGTCTTTTCCTTGTGCTACCTCACATGCGTGCAGAGGAAGGGGGTTGTCATTTAATGTGTGGCAGGGTGGCAACGGAAATGAATAAAGGCAGCAAGTATGAATCATGTTCATGTGTATATATGTATATGTCTGTGTATGTATATATATGTATACGTTGAAATGTATCAGTATGTATATGTGCGTGTGTGATGTGTATGTATATACATGTGTATGTGGGTGAGTTGGGCCATTCTTTCATCTGTTTCCTTGCGCTACCTCGCTAACGTGGGAGACAGTGACAAAGTATATAAATATAAAATAAAGAAACATTCTCATCAACAGGTTTCCATCTCTTGTAGTAAAAGTTCTCAATATCATACCACTCATCACTTGACTTCATAGCAAAATCTACTTTCTCATTCATCAAGACACCCAGATCTTTTACATTTATCCTGTTTTTCCCTGTTGGGATACCTTATTGGCTCAAATCTATCTTCATTAAATTGAGTCAGTCTCACTTCTGCTCCTTTGTAAATAGTGTCTAATGCTTTTTGCATCCGGATTTGGTCAATCTCTGATCTGATCATTTTGCTTAATTTGGTGTCATAAGCAAAGTTCCTTACTATGCTTTCCTTACTTTACTGTCAATGATTGATATCATAATCACAGGGCATAATGAGGCTTACACTGGCCTTCAGACATTATTACATTTGTTACTATTCTGAACTTTCTGTCGGTTAGAAATTCTTTAATCCATCTTCCTATCTTACCATGATGTTCTGCTCAGTTACTTTCTCTATTAAAGTCTTGTGGTTTACTTTGTCAGATGCTTTTGCAAAGTAAAAAAAATATTCTTTCTCTCTTGGATTAAACTTTCATATAAGTATGATCTAATAGTTATAAATGGGTTTGTGTACTTTTTCTTGGCACAAATCCATGCTGCCCTTCAATTTTGTTAATATTCTTCATCAAATCATTTAATATATGTCCTTCTATCTCTTTCAAAAACTTTCAGTACAAAGGAAGTCAAGCTAGATGGTCTGAATTGTTTAAGCATTAGCTTGGATCCTCTGTGTATCTGCATTACTGATGCCAATTTCTGAATGCAATACTGTTATTCCAGACTTTCCCTCGATAATGACAACACTAATTTTGCTGTTTTTTTAGAGGAATAGGGCTAGAATTCCATCTGGTCCTGGAGCTGAATTTCTCTGAGCTGATCAATCACTGATTAAATCACTTTCCAAAATTTCACTACCTCAGCAGCACATTTTATATCATATAGGTAGGCTAAAAGGTTCAACTTCCAAATTCTCATATTTCCTTAGAGTCATTTTCATATCTATCTCCTTCCTTAAATAGTTCAACCTGTCTTTTCATTTTTGCTTTGTTCATGTATGTGATAAGTAGCTTCAAATTCCTTTCCATGTTTTGTATAAGTTTTTCTTCATTCATTTTTTATCTCTTCTTTGGGATTTCAATGTTTATGCATCTGCATTCTTTATTTTCTCATCCAATTTTCATATTCTTGCTTGTTTCAGTGCAATCCTCTTTTTTTCCATGCCTTACTTCTATTTATCCACAATTTTCTGTCCCTAGACATCTTCCATTTTGTACTTGTTTTCTTTATCTTATGTATTTGCTTAAGAATTATTTGGTTTAATCTTTTATAGTAAATTTATGTATGTTACCAGGTTAATGTCTCTGAAAATGTTCCATTTTGAGCTTATAATTTTCTCAATGATCTTTTTCGTTTCATTTGTTGAGGATGTAAGGCATGTGTACGTGTAGGAAGAGAGGAAAGTGATTGGTTCCCAGTGAATGTAGGTTTGCGGCAGGGGTACGTGATGTCTCCATGGTTGTTTAATTTGTTTATGGATGGGGTTGTTAGGGAGGTGAATGCAAGAGTTTTGGAAAGAGGGGCAAGAATGAAGTCTGTTGTGGATGAGAGAGCTTGGGAAGTGAGTCAGTTGTTGTTCGCTGATGATAGAGCGCTGGTGGCTGATTCATGTGAGAAACTGCAGAAGCTGGTGACTGAGTTTGGTAAAGTGTGTGAAAGAAGAAAGTTAAGAGTAAATGTGAATAAGAGCAAGGTTATTAGGTACAGTAGGGTTGAGGGTCAAGTCAACTGGGAGGTGAGTTTGAATGGAGAAAAACTGGAGGAAGTAAAGTGTTTTAGATATCTGGGAGTGGATCTGGCAGCGGATGGAACCATGGAAGCGGAAGTGAATCATAGGGTGGGGGAGGGGGTGAAAATCCTGGGAGCCTTGAAGAATGTGTGGAAGTCGAGAACATTATCTCGGAAAGCAAAAATGGCTATGTTTGAAGGAATAGTGGTTCCAACAATACTGTATGGTTGCGAGGCGTGGGCTATGGATAGAGTTGTGCGCAGGAGGGTGGATGTGCTGGAAATGAGATGTTTGAGGACAATGTGTGGTGAGGTGGTTTGATCGAGTAAGTAATGTAAGGGTAAGAGAGATGTGTGGAAATAAAAAGAGCGTGGTTGAGAGAGCAGAAGAGGGTGTTTTGAAATGGTTTGGGCACATGGAGAGAATGAGTGAGGAAAGATTGACCAAGAGGATATATGTGTCAGAGGTGGAGGGAACGAGGAGAAGTGGGAGACCAAATTGGAGGTGGAAAGATGGTATGAAAAAGATTTTGAGTGATCGGGGCTTGAACATGCAAGAGGGTGAAAGGCGGGCAAGGAATAGAGTAAGGAATAGAGTGAATTGGATCGATGTGGTATACCGGGGTTGACATGCTGTCAGTGGATTGAATCAGGGCATGTGAAGCGTCTGGGGTAAACCATGGAAAGCTGTGTGGGGCCTGGATGTGGAAAGGGAGCTGTGGTTTCGGGCATTATTGCATGACAGCTAGAGACTGAGTGTGAACGAATGAGGCCTTTGTTGTCTTTTCCTAGCGCTACCCCGCACACATGAGGGGGGAGGGGGATGGTATTCCATGTGTGGCGAGGTGGCGATGGGAATGAATAAAGGCAGACAGTGTGAATTTTGTGCATGGGTATATATGTATGTGTCTGTGTGTGTATATATATGTGTACATTGAGATGTATAGGTATGTATATTTGCGTGTGTGGACGTGTGTGTATATACATGTGTATGGGGGTGGGTTGGGCCATTTCTTTTGTCTGTTTCCTTGCGCTACCTCGCAAACGCGGGAGACAGCGACAAAGCAAAATAAATAAATAAATAAATAAATATTGTCTTTCTGAAAATTCATATCACACAACCCTTTACTGTTGTTGTATCAAGTGAACTATCATTCATTTCATCTTATATGCTATAGTGATTTCAATACTATCATTATTTGACAGACATGACTTGTATATCTGAAAAGTGCCATGTCATTTGTAAAAATAAGATCTATCGTATTGCTTCCAAATCAGTCTATGGTGTACTTGCACAAGGCTGAATGAATCACATAAATTAGTCTTTGAAACTGCTCTCTTTCATAAATTGATATATTATCTTTATTCTGTAATTGTATCTGCATACATATTCTACCCCTTTCCAGGCATTCAATCAAATGGAAGTTAAAGTCAAAAGTCCATATCATAATTAGGTAGGTCTCTCTAATCACTTCAAAATTTCCTAAATCTTTGCTAAAATTATCCTGAAGTCATTTAGTCTTGTTTTTGGTGGTGTATATGATACTAAATTTATTGTGTTTATGGCTGAGATCATCACTATAATTACTAGTTCATCCACTGATAGGTCCTACTGGTCTTTAGCTATAGGCATCTCTAACAACTTCTGTCACTCTACCTTTCCTTCACATTTCCATCCTGATAGCAATATAGCTGTCTCTCCTGTAGATAAAGCAACTATCTTTGGGTCCTGTTTCTCCCCTAATTCTACCTTGAATGACTTTAACATTCCTTCACCCCCTTATGCTCCTCTTACTAATTCCAAGCCCCTTCCCATAATCTCTTTTCGAACAGTCTGAAAAGCACCTCTCCCTCTGGACACAAGTACGGGTTTTGGTCCTGAAGGCATCTATCCCTGTGTACTGAAAGAGTGCAACTCTGAACCTGCACCTGTGCTTGCTCCTCTGTTTCATTGGTACATATCTCTAAGAAGGGTGGCCATTCTAGCTCCTCTAACTATCATCCTACTGCTCTGACCTCTACCACTTTCAGTCTTTGAATTCCTGCTCTATTCTCATACCCTTAGACATCTTGAATCTCAGCCTTCTCCCTAATCACCAGTATGGCTTCCATAAGGCTAGATCCACTGATGATATATTCTTTCCTACCTATTAACATCTGGTTATCATCCTTGAAAGATTTTGGGGTATTCTATGTAGTTACCCTTAGACATATCCAAAGTTTCAAACATAATGTAGCATCATAATCTCGTCTCTAAGCTCCCTTCTTTTGGCTTCCCTCCCTCATATCTAGCTTCCTCTCTGGCTAACCTATTTCTGTGATTGTTGATGGATCAGCCTCTCCCCTTTTCTCCATCAACAGGGGTGTCCCTCAAGGTTCTGTCCTGTCTCATACACTTTTTCTTCTTTTTCTCAAAGATTTCCTTACTTCCACAGATAATCAAATACATTAATATGCTGACAATTCAACACTGCATTCCTCATCTTCAATTCAGTTCCTTCACTCAATCTGCATCTCATCTCAACACAACTTCCTCAATAAACAGACTTGGACAGGATATCTCAGTGGGGTAGAGAAAATTTGGTGAAGTTTAATGCCTCCAAGACTCAGTTTCTACACATCTCTTTATCAAAGATTCCTCAAAACTTTTCTCTCTCCTCTGACAGTTCTATAATTCCTCCTCTTGACTTAATGAACATACTTTGTATTACAGTAACATTCTCTCTATCTTGGAAATGCCATTTTAGGAAAATAACTAAGTCTGCCTCTAACTACAAGTCCTGTTCAGATGATGAAATTTCTTTTTATACAGAAAGTTGCTCCATTTATACAAAAGACTGATCCCTCCTTGTATGAAGTGCTGCTTTCAAATCTGGGGTAGTTCTATTTCTGCATCCTAACTTACTTGATAAAGTTGAGTTGAAAGTGGTCCGACTTATAAACTCTCCCAGGCTAACTTCAAAACTTGACTCGCTTGCATTATGGAGCAATATTGGTTCACTTTTCATCATGCTCCTGAGAAATGGCTGCTTGTGTGCCCCCACAACTTGCTAGAACACTCAATACTTGGAAAGCTACTGCATCACATGAGTGCTGTGGCCATTGGAAATTTAAGGGTAGGCCATTTTGATAAGTGTTTCTTCCCCTACACCTCAAAGCTTTGGAACTCCATACCAACTATGACCTGGTACATTTAAAAAAAAAAAAAAAAAATTTCATTTCATCCAAAATTAGTAATCAATTTCCTTTGTCTCTTCTTTTTCCCTTTTATCAATCTTGCTACATTTTGATAAGGTCAGCATTGATGTGGTGTTTAGTCTGTGACTAGAGCCCCTGATGTTAAAAAATTGTTGTAACTCAACTTTGTTACTGCTTTTCCTTCTAACTATTAAGGTCATATATTGCTACACCCCCTTGTGTAACTTTGGTTCTGCTCTAAATGAGAGAGAGAGAGAGAGAGAGAGAGAGAGAGAGAGAGAGAGAGAGAGAGAGAGAGTGTGTGTGTGTGTGTGTGTGTGTGTGTGTGTGTGTGTGTGTGTGTGTGTGTGTGTGTGTGTGTACCAATGACATTTATTTGTAAGCTGTTGGTATATTGTTAGATGTTCTCAGACTTATTTGTTCTAATTTGTTTTCAATGAATTCCATCAGGTTCATTTCTGCCTATTTGTAGAATGAATCAAAATTTTTTCTTCATCTTTTGATCCACTTCTGATCCAATAATTCAGTTTTCTCTGGTGTTATCAGCAAAACTCCTTAATGTGCTCTATTCTACTTCTCTGCCTATATCTGATATCACTATATCATAAAGAGAACTGAGGCTAACACAGTTCCTTGTATTATGCCTGACAAAACATCTTCATCAGACATAGTTCTGTTTGCTATTATTTTGAACTTTGTCAACAAGTCTTTAACCCTCTCAGTCTCAAATGCATACCTTGTACACATGGTACCAGATTCCTCAATAAATAAAAGATACATACTCATGTTTCCTGACCCATTCCAAATATCCTGGAAGGTCCTCGCAGCACATAATGATACCATATGCCAGCAGCAGTAACAAATCAGGCTTGGAAATTTCACAGCTGTCAGATACCCTTCAAACAAATTGTTTGAAGAATACTTATTACAGCATGCCACTAGCAGCTGCAAACAAAAATGCATGGCAACATGGAGACAAATGAGATAAAATTTTGATGGAAAGTAGTAAATAAACAGATATGATGAAGTTTTACTTGGGCCTTGTAATGACAATTACAAGGCAGAAACAGGCTCACAACCTGGCTGATGAAACTTATAAGGGCTTATCAGTACCAATGATGATTTGTTTTCCTTTTGTCATTTGACAATATGCTGAATTAATTAAATATGTCATTTTCTTTATCATTATTATTGTCTTAAAAACAATCTTATGACCAAAAGGGTTAATCTATCTTCCTCTCTTATCCTTACTGTTTTATAACTTAAACTATAACAGTAAGATTTTGTGGTTCAAATTGTCAAATGCTCTGAAAAACTAAAAAAGTGTCCTTTCTCTTTTCTTGCAATAAACTTTCATGTCATTATAATGAAACAAAAATTAGGGATGCATTCCCTTCATTTCTGGTGATCTCTTCACTGCTCGTGAAGTTTTCAGGGTTTTCTCCCCCCCCAGCCCAGGTTAAGGCTGTTTGGTTGGGTTGTTGGTCGACCAAGCTGTTGGAAGCCACAGCCTGCAAAGTCCACGTAGCTCTTACAGCCTGGTTGGTCTTGTGCACTTAATAAGTACTTAACTTCCCTATGCAACCTAAGGTGTTTCTGATAATTGTAAGCAAGGATCTTAAGGGTCTTGAGACCCATGTTTATAAGGGTTTCTCTCTTTTTGAGCCAATCACACAGTCTTTCATTCCTGCTGTGCGAGTAGAATGTAACTTCCAAGTTCAAGTTGGGGGCCATACCTTCTAGGATTTTACCAGATACAGATGATGGTGTCTTTTCCTTCTGCACTCCACGGAGTATAGCCTTAGTGATTTCAGTTGTTCCCAGTTGTTACCATGTTAATAAGGCTGTGAAAGATCTCTGAAAACTTCCTGTTTCTGTAATTTCACCTGTCTTGTTGGGTGATGTCAGAAAATGTCAATATTCTATTTGTAAAAGAATCAGCACTTTCAATAGTATCATCACTGGTTCTTTTTCTCTTGTCCTGAAAGTCCAAAGGATTCAGCTTACCACCTTCTGGTGGAGGCAACTGTTGTTTTGCTGTGTTCGCTATGGTTGTTGGACAGTATTACTTGGTCTTTCAAATCATTCAACTGGTTTATGAAAGTGGCTGTGTCAGGTATTCTGCATTATTTTAGAATTTTCATTTCCTCCATGAAAAAGGAGAAGAAACTTATCCCCACTGAAAAGTTTGTTGTTCACTGTGGATCAGAGGAAGACCAACTGTCTCTGCAGGCTTTTAGCATCCTCAATTGACATAATTTTCATACTGATTCCTGTAACATCCATAAAAGATGTGAAACTATGGCTCATGCTTCCATCAGTGTCAGATATAAAAATATAGAATATTAGGGTAAATACAGTTCCTTGGAGTATGGAGCTTTTTACTGGAGACACTGGAAATAGCACAGTGCACAATTACATGTTGTGACTTGTGAGTAACTATACCAAATTCAGTTCACCTTTCACTTTTTTGATAAAACAAGTTTGACATATTGAATTTGTACTACGTTATAAGCCCAATTGCAACAAATGAATTCTAGAGTTCTCGCTTATCTGACTCACTATTCCTTCATCTACCTGTAGCTAGTTTTTGGTCATTGTGTCTTCACTAATTTTGTTTAACTCCTCATTTGATGCTATTTAACTTTTGATTTTCAAAGAATTGTTCTCTGTCTCAATTATGTTGTATTTTCACAGCTGTTTGATTCCCATTTCTCCCAGGAATTTAATCATTTTGATTCAAATAAACAAAGTGTTCCACTGTGTTGTGGGTTTCTGTAGCTGGCATAATCTTCCCAATACTTGTTTCGGTTCTCATTCCAACTTTTTCTCCTGTTTTGATTAGTACTGAGCTTGACACAGAGTTTCTCCCACATTTCTGAGACTATTATCTGGGTCCCTATGGGTAGGGAAGGTGGAATCTATAGTTACCAAATCTTTCCACAGGAAATTACTCTCAGTTATGCCATAGACACAAGAGGGAAGGAAAATGCACAAATTTGTCAATGTTGTCATATAGGCCAATATCTGTTGACGTATATAGTATTTGTGCAAATATTATTGATAAGTTAAACATAAATGTGTTTGTATGTGATTTTGTTTATACAAGCATAAAGCAACCCCCCCCAAAAAAAAAATTCTATCAATACATAAGGTACAAAAAAATAAATATCGAGCCATAAGTGAAAACAACAGTAACCACCTTGTGGATATTACAAGGCTAACTCTCACTCTGTAAAGATAAAAGCAATATCTGTTAGGATGCAAAAACCTTTCATCATACGTCTGAGGAAGGGAAAACTGTGTAGACATTAGAGAATCATATCTATATATTTTCTTTTTCCTACAATCTTGATCATTCATACAGTAAAAACAAAATTCTATCTGAGCTGGGCTTTGTGGATGCATGAGAGAGAGAGAGAGAGAGAGAGAGAGAGAGAGAGAGAGAGAGAGAGAGAGAGAGAGAGAGAGAGAGAGAGTTACATATATACACAAACCACACAGGCCTCCACAGTCCAAGCAAAATGGTCTGGCCTAAAAAAAGATGATCCCCTTAAAAGCAGTAGCAAAGGCTCTTTTCCCACCCTCCATCAACAAGCTGAATGGAAAACAGGTAGAAAAAAATGCCTTGTAGGATCAATATGTCAGGAGAAAAATTTTATAGGAAAGTCAAAGAATGAACATGGGCATGTCATGCATCCCATCGCCAATGACAGGCATCACTTTACTATTTATTATAGAGAAAATAGTCAGGATAAACTTTGAGCTCCAGCCTTGTTACTTATCATGTCTATAATACTCTTGATGAAGAGGGATTAAACAATAATTCTTTCTTGCTCCCTCAAAGAAGGTAACAGGTTAATGTCGTTAAGTTACTGCAGCATGGTTAGGAAAAAATCAGTGGAAAAGAAGGTATCTTAAGATGAAATAAAATTAAATGGAAAAGCAAGTATCATATGACAAAATAAGATTAAGATAATCATTCAATATCAGACAGTTACAGGTGATCATCAAGCAAAATTTTGAAGATATTAATTGGGAGCTTATTCCACACATCAACATGTCATTGGTGAAGAAATATTTCATAAATCCAGATTAATTTGGTGAACTCTGGTTTAATACATTTCTTCTTGGTGGTGTTAATGCAACAGGAAAGAAACTCTTAATATCAGAATTGTTGAATCCTTTACTTTAAAATATTCAGGAAAGAAACTCTTAATATCAACATTGTTGAATCCTTTAAAATATTCTACTAATATGCCTTAGAGACTCCCCTTGTTCAGATAGAACAAATTCAGTTCATGCAATCTGTCCTGATATGGTTTGTTGTGTAAGGAAAAAGTCAATCTAGTTGCTCTTTTCTACACTGCTTCCAATTCAAGAATATGCTTACTTAAGCGAGGGTCCAAAAACTACATCGCATATTCGATGCAGGATCTAACTAGAATTAAGTATTCTGGCAAAATCACATCCTTGCTTTTGTATGTCTTAGTTTAGAAAATGGATGGCAGTGGCAGCGACAAGAGACGTCCCTCACCGGTCTTTACGTTTGAAGAGGGTACGGTTTGCTTTATAACAAAGATGGTGTGCCATGTGGATGGCGTCACTACAAAATGGACAAAGGCACTGCTCAGCTGTGGTGATGCTGCTTCGTTCTCATATAGTGGTTGGGTGGACGGTGGATGTTGGCAAGTCATCCCCTAACGGCTGTTGACCGCGGAAGTATTTGGTTTTGTGGCAACGTAAAGGGAATGGTAAACTGAGGCTCTGAAATGTAATCAAGCTCCATGGGTCATCTACTAATCAATGGCATTAGTTTAGCTTCCCAAGTTACCTGAAGACAAGGCAACTGCTATTTTACCTCTAGCAAAGATAGTAGCTAAGCTCAGGGCGTCCGTCGCATCATGCAAGGTACTAAGACAATCAACACTACCCAGATCACTACTTCATTGGTGTAATCCCGAGGAGCGATAGCTCGCCTGGTTGACCCTCATCTCTGTAGCTGTTGCCTGTATCTCGAGCTCCAAGATGGCAAGTAGTGTCAGGCTACTGTTTGTTCCCAAACCCTTAGCTGAGTAAATGTCAGCTGAATAATGACGGAGTATATAACAACTCTGCGTGTTTCTCGACCTCCACCGAAATGGCTGAGGGACACGTGAGCTAGTCCTCTGGTTAGGCGGATAGGCCGACATGTTTCACTCATGCTTCTGCTAAAAGCCAACTGGACTTGGTGCTGGCCTCAGGTGGCTTTCACACTGGGGGACCTGGAACCAATGTGTTCCCATTGATCATGGTTTATGTCATCACAATATACCTTTGGTCAAATGGCACTAAAATTCCTCGTCTACTCATAAAACAAGGAAACTATTAAGGAGTATTATATGTCCATTCCAGATCACGGATCACTTGAATGACACTAGCTATTTAAGAAATAAATGATAGCATTTATCCCTTGACGCAAACACTCTCAGTGATTAATATTGCTTTACATTCTTTTTTTTTTTCTTAATCAGCAATGTCTCTGGTATGCGATGTACAAATTAGTTCTGCAGGTCCCACACAGATAGCAATATTACATACAGAAAAATCTTGCATCTGCCAAGTTTTTACTGCACTTAGCCATAGAGATGCCCAGTACAGTGTAGCATCTTAGAAGAGCAACAGTTACCTGTGTCCGTCCGACAATGAAAGCCAGTCATGTAGGTAGTAAGGAATGGTAAGGGGGTCATGTCTAGTTCACAACTCTCTCACCTGCTTGTTGGAGTCAGGGACGCTACTGAGAATTCAAACTGTCATCAGTGGGCTCTGGTCAGTGTTGGGCACCGATAACTAAAAAGTTAACTTCGAAAACGATAATCTGATAACCCCAATTTTAAAGTCCGATATCGATAATCCGATAACAACTCTTCCAGTGAAAAAATCTAAAAACAAGAAAAGTTCAAAACTCATAGAAAATGCTTATTTATTGTAAACCGAAGAATAAGTAAGCATTTTCTGCAAGTTTTGCAACTTTTTTTGCTTAGCAATTTTAAGAAAAAAAGAACAGCCTATATCTCCTTTTAACCGTATTATATTTCGCGTTATACATAATAATCATAAACTTTACAAATCTTACTAGAATTCTTTCCTTGGCAAGTGTCAACCAACAAGATCCATGGCCACGTCTGCCTCGGCTTGCTGCCTTGCACTGGACCTGTGCAGTATGGAACAGTATGCAGGGGGGGGGGGGGGGGGGGTAAGAACCGGGGTCAGGGGAGGGAGTCAGTAATGGCGTGTTTGGTGGCTGAACTATTACTAACATATATAAAGGGGAAGATTAATCTGTTTTTAATACTTGTCTGTATCATTCTACAAATCATACAATATTCATCACAATGCAGAAATAATGGAAATTAATCATTCCATGATTATGCTGCACATACGAAACAAATAAACAATATATCTGAGCTACATAGTTTATTCATATAACACGTGACATATTATCAAATATATATGTAAATCACAACAAATATAATGAACAACAAAGTATATTAATCATAAAACCAATTAAAATTTAAACTTTTCTATCACAAGAAATAGAATTAACAACAAATAACAATTATAATGAAAAACCTAAAAAAAAAGTGAAACGATAGAAGTTTACTAGACATTATCGAACTATGAAATCAAGTCATCGGAATTTAATTGGTCCGATAACGATTATGGAAGCAAACTTCCCATAATAATAATTTTGATAATCATTGTTATCGGATTATCGCTTTAGTGCCCAATTGTGGCTCTGATACTCTCTAATGTGAGGCTTGCGTTAACTTTAGCTAAAAATGAATGACAATGAATGGCACAGTCCATAGACGAGATGGAGCCGAGTTCCTCTCTCCAGGCCGGACCAAACCCAACAGCTGGGTTGTCCCAGCTGGGCGCCATTTGAACTCACGGACATGGCACCTTGAACCCCCCTTACCAACTATGGCAAATGATACCACAATGACCCTGAGATGGACATGCTTAAGCTGATTGGTTCGGGGTCATTTCTTCAAACCCGGGTGTACATTTCCATCCGTTAAATACAACACTTGATTTACGCAGTAACATGTTCATGATGTAATCACATGCGACATGGGCTTAACCAATGTAATACGATTTACTGAGCACATATAGCCACATACGCATTCTATTTCAGAAATTAGTAATTGTGTGTGAAAGATACACACTTTTTGCAAGTAGACCTTCAAAGAAAATATTCTTTACAAGAAAAATTTTGCATTTACTTCAAATTTACTGCACACTGGTAAGAGCAATTCTGCCAACTCTGATACATTCTAGAGTGAACACAGATCCCAGCTCTAATAACAACATTGGTGTATAACGCCAATATCTGCCAACAATGATGCAAAAAACTGCGTTCATGACAACAATGTACCAAGGCTGGTGTGTGCCCAAACTGGTGACAACAATTATGCAAACACTTAAGAATTGTGTCAATACTGACCTGACAGCTAGTGCCAACATTGTGACAGAGCCTTGTGACATCACTGTAGGCAACACTGGTGCCAACACTGGTGTCAAGACTAGTACTATCACTGGTGCTAACATCGATGCCAACGCTGCTTCCAGCACTGGTGGCACACTGGTGCTAGAATGCTGTCAAGACGTGCCACCACTAACGCTAAAAATGGTTCCAACACTGTGCCAACACCGGTACCAAAATGTGCTAACATGAATGCCAACACTGGCGCTAACACTCGTGTCGATAGTGGCGCTAAACAAGAGCCAAAAAGATGGAACCAATATTGGTGTTAACACCACTGACAACACTGATGTTAACATTGGTGCCAATATGTGCCACCACTGTTCCTAACATTTGTGTTAATACTAGTGATAACATCAGTGCCAACATTGGTTATAACAGTAATGCCAACATTTATGCTATCACAGATGTTGACATTCGTGTTAACTCTAATGCCAATATTGGTAATAACAATGGTGTTAACACTGGTGCTAATAACAATACAAACATGTGTGAGGATGATGTAAAGGTTATGAGGGAAGTCAAACATGAGGAGCATCGCATCAGCTGACAAGGGGACTTAAGACACACTCCATAGATAGTATGAAACATGGGTGATACAATGCAGTCCGAGCATATGCAAAATAGTGATGCTGGGATAAAACCATAGAAGGCAATATGATTACTATCTAGGAGGTAATAAGCTTTGGGTTTCTCTGTGCGAAAAGGACTTGGGGGTCGAAATTGTCTCTAATTGTCGCTAGTGTCCCATATTATGAGAATGGTTAAGGAAACAAATTGTAGGCTGGCAAATATCAGAATAGCCTTCAAGTATATGGATAAGGAAATATTTAACATGCTATTAATATCCTACATAAGTCCGAAACTTGAATGTGCTGCTTAGGTTTGGTCACTGTACCCACAGAAGCACAAAGAGCTGAGAGAGAAAGTCCAGGGAAGAGTAACAGAAATGGTTCCAGAAGCAAAAGAGCAAAATCATAAGAAAAGGTTGGAGGCTTTACATCTGCCCAACTTGGAAGAGAGAAGTGTGAGGAGTGACCTGATCATAATCTTAGTTTTTCCTTTTTAAACAGATCAACGACGTGGAGAATGAACAGTTCTTCAAGATACGTCGGGACAGAACAACCAGAGGACATAACAGGAAGTTAACAGGAAACTTGTAAAAAAAAAAAAAGATGCACAAAATACTTTTATAATACGAGAGTGGTGAATGAATGGAATAAAATGACTGAGGACATGATTAATAAAGACAGCAAACATAAATTTAAGATGTTTGATAGTAGAGCATACTCGGATGTGGGTAAAACTGAAAGTGGATGGCGAGAGACGGGTAATTACTGGTGCCTAGGCACCTGGCATTGAGAAGAAACATTATGAGAGGAAAGTGTTTTGGGAGCAGCTGAGTGAGTGTGTCAGCAGCTTTGGTGCACGAGACCGGGTATTAATGATGGGTGACTTAAATGCGAAGGTAAGTAACGTGGTAGCTGAGGGTATGCTTGGGCAACATGGGGGTATTCAGTGGTATGAATGTGAATGCTGAGGAGCTTGTGGAGAGTGTGCTGAAAAAAGACTGGCGATTGCGAATACCTAGTTTAAAAAGATAGATATACACATGTATACGTACACGAGTGGGAAAAATGGTCAACGGGCATTATTAGATTATATATCAATTGATAGGCGTGGTAAAGAGACTCTTTTGGATGTGAACGTGCGGAGAGGGACAGCTGGTGGGATGTCTATCATTATCTATGTACGTGTATGTGTATGTATATGAGAGGATGGATCTATCTTTGTGTGTTTCCAGGCGCTACCTCGCTGACGCAGGAAACGGCAATCAAATATATAATCAGTTATAATAACAATATATATATATATATATATATATATATATATATATATATATATATATATATATATATATATATATATACACACACACACACATACATATCATCCCTGGGATAGGGTAGAAAGAATACTTCCCACGTATTCGCTGCTTGTCGTAAAGGGCGACTAAAAGGGAGGGAGCGGGGGGGTGGGGGGGGGGGGGCTGAAATTCCTCCCCTCCAGTTTTTACTATTCCAAAAGAAGGAACAGAGAAGGGGGCAAAGTGAGGATTTTTCCTCTTAGGTTCGGTCCTCTGTTCTTAAAGCTACCTCGCTAACGCGGGAAATAGCGAATATGTACGAAAAAAAAATCTACATATATATCATAGCGAGACTTACGATGTACCATAAATGATTTATTCTTCAGAACCTTTTGGAGTGCAAGAGGGAGCGTGTTTCGACGCCAGTGTACCTGTAAGTGTTACACATGGTGAGGTTATCTAGGCCACTAACGTCAAGTCGTAACAACCAAGTGAACAACCTTGAACACCAGGTGTTAAGACAGTGTGAGGAGCAATCCAGGCAAGCCACAGCTGACATGAGGACCTGAAGGGCGGAATCAGTGGCCAGAGGTGGGAGAGTCAGATGACGGGGCGAGCCGTGTGAGGGGTGGGTGAGGCCCCTCCACCCCGGGTTGTGAGGCAACACCTTGGACAGTGGAGACCTACACACCCCACGGCCCACCACTACACACACTCACTCCACTTACTTGAATATCCGTCATGTTGCGTGGCAATACTACACATCTAAACTTTACAATTTGTACTGACAAAAACGATTATAAACTGAGTTCTAAACACATCTGGTTATTAATGTGTTATATCCCCATCATAAATACGGTCACGACATTTACAGCATGGATCATAATTAATTCCAGCATATGTGTGTACCTCATCTTTACCCTCTCACGAGAGGTAGCTACCATCGCCTTCGTGTCGGAAAGGTTAAAAGTGATGGCGATGCAGTTAAGCAACCACTTCTGTGGCTATCAATTTCCCCTCCTTCGCCCAAAATGTTGTCATTTCTATGTGTCTTATCCTCATTCCTCGTATTTCATTCACAAATTACACTTTCTCTACATCTTCCTCATGACACTCGACAACACGCACGGTTCTTTATTCTTTCCTCTACATGTTCGCGAGGTGAGCGCTGTCTCAAGTCTTTGTGGTCCTCTACCTCCACAGCCCGGGCCGGCCTCAGGCTCCTCAGCTGAGTTTCAGGTCGATCAAGATGTTGGAAGCCACTCTCCTCAGGCCCACATTGCCCCCACAGCCAGGCTGATCTGGTTCACTTTGTAGGTACTTGTCCAGGGCACTCATGAACTTAATTGTGCATAACATGGCATTCTTCATGGTTGCTAGCAAGGTCTTGGCCCCGGATATCTAAGGTATTCTCTCTTTCTCAGCAAATGGCACGTTTGCATTTCAGAGATAGTATTTCACAGAGACTTCCATGTTTGTTGAGACAGTAAGATGTTATTTCCAAGTGTAAGCTGGAGCAATGCCAACTGGGGTTTTCCAGGTGATGATGATGACACGTCTCTCCTGCCTGCGCTCCAAGTAGTACAGCCCTTATGACTTCAGCCATTTTCAGTAATCTAGTTCCTTCCCTACGTTAATATGTGTCAAGAAAGCTATTCATATTTATTTATCATACTTAACCGCTGTCTCCCGTGTCAGCGAGGTAGCGAAAAGAAACGGATTAAGAACGGCCCAACCCACCCACATACACATGTATATACAAAATGAACGCCCAAACACGCACATATACATACATATACATACACAGACATACACATTTATACACATGTACATATCCATACTTGCTGCCTTCATCCATTCCCATCGCCATCCCGCCACACACGAAAATAGCATCCCCCCCCCCTTCCAGCGAGGCAGCGCTAGGAACAGACAAAAAAGGCCACATTCATTCACACTCAGTCTCTAGCTGTCATGTGTAATACACCGAACCTACAGCTCCCTTTCCACATCCAGGCCCTACAGACCTTTCCATGATTTACCCCAGACGCTTTACATGCCCTGGTTCAATCCGCTGACAGCACGTCGACCCCGGTATACCATATCGTTCAATTCACTTTATTCCTTGCACGCCTTTCACCCTCCTGTATGTTCCGGTCCCGATCGCTCAAAATCTTTTTCACTCCATCATTCCACCTGCAATTTGGTCTCCCGCTTCTCCTTCTTCCCTCCACCTCTGACACATATATCCTCTTTGTCAATCTTTCCTCACTCATTCTCTCCATGTGTCCAAACCATTTCAACATACCCTCTTCTGCTCTCTCAACCACACTCTTTTTATTACCATATATCTCTCTCACCCTTCCATTTCTACTCGATCAAACTACCTCACACCACATATTGTCCTCAAACATTTCATTTCCAACACATCCACCCTCCTCCACAAAACCCTATCTACAGCCCACGCCTCGCAACCATATAACATTGTTGGAATCACTATTCCTTCAAACATAACCATTTTTGCTCTCCGAGATAACGTTCTCGCCCTCCACACATTTTTAAACGCTCCCAGAACCTTCGTTCCCTCCCTCACCCTGTGATTCACTTCCGCTTCCATGGTTTCATCCGCTGCTAAGTCCACTCCTAGATATCTAAAACACTGTTCTTCCTCCATTTTTTCTCCCAATTAACTTGTCCCTCAACCCTACTGAACCTAATAACCTTGCTCTTATTCACGTTTACTCTCAACTTTCTTCTTTCACACACTTTATCAAACTCAGTCACCAACTTTTGCAGTTTCTCACCCGAATAAGCCACCAGCGAACAACTGACTCACTTCCCACTCACCTTTATCCTCTTTGCCTTTGTATAATGGCACTATGCATGCATTCTGCCAATCCTCAGGCACTTCACCATGATCCATACACACAATGAATATCCTTACCAACCAATCAGCAAAACAGTCCCTCCCCTTTTTTATATATTCCACTGCAATACTATCCAAACCCGCCGCCTTACCGGCTTTTACCTTCCGCAAAGCTTTCACTACCTCTTCTCTGTTCACCAAACCATTCTCCCTGACCCTCTCACTTCGCACACCACCCCGACCAAATCATCCTATATCTGCTACTCTATCATAAAACACATTCAGCAAACCTTCAAAATATTCACTCCATCTCACTTCATCATTACTTGTTATTACCTCCCCATTTGCCTCCTTCACCGATGTTCCCATGAAAGATATCTGAACAAATTCCAACTCTGCAATTTCGCCTGCCTTGTAGAGTGATATTAGAACTCAGCACTGTTCTATATGTGAAGGAATCATCGCCTTGAAAAGAACAGAATCATCGCGGGTTTTCCGTGTCTTGAAAGTCCGCAGGATCCATCCTACAATACTTCTAAGATAAGCAGCTGTTGTTCTGTTGTGTTCACTGTACTTAAGGTCGTTAGTCATTTTTACTCCGAGGTCTTTCACATTATTCATCTGGTTTATGATGGCATCTGTGTTTGTCCCGCATTTTGTATTATTCTTAATTTCTTTAGTCTCTCTATACCAGAGGAGTTCAAACTCACCCCCTGTGAAAGGCATATTGTTTTATGTGGCTCAGTAGACGACTTCTTTAATGTCTCTTTGCAGGATTTCATCACTCTCTCCTAACGTGTTTTTTCATACTTATTCCAGAGTCATCGTGAAAGGATGATATGAATCTGTGACTCGTGTTCCTGTCAATGTCAGATATAAGAATAAGGAAAAGGTGGGGTGCAATTACAGTTCCGAGGACTGGGCATTTTATCATGGAGGCACTGGATATGATATGGCTTACGTGTTGTGATTTGTTAGTCATAAAGTTGTATATCCATTTCCAATTTTTTTCCAGTTATTCCCATCTTTCGCATCGTATGTGCCATGACACCATGATTACATTTGTCAAATGTTTTTCCAAAGCCAATGTGAATAACGCCAGCAGTTTGTTTATTCTCTAGAGCCTCAACACTCTTATCACAGTGGTCAAGTGCAGCAGAGACAGGCAGTATCTTCCCGCCCTGAAACTATGCTGTCCTGGGTTAGGTAAAGTGTTCAGCGCCATAAATCATGTCGGTCTTCACCTTAGGACTCTGTCGAGGATTGTAATAACGTGCGATGTGAATGTGTGATGTCAGTGTTTTTGGTCGATAATCTTTTGGAATTGCCTTGCTCCCACCTGTGTGGAATGGGGCGATGTGGGTCAGTTTCAGACCCTTGGGAATGATGCCGGAATCTAGACTTTCTTCCTCCAGGATATACTGAGTGCTCGTGCTTGACGTGTTTCGCATTTCTTTATGAAAACTGAGTTTCAAGAGTTTTGTCCTGGGGAAGAGTGCACGGCCATGCTCTCAATGGCCTTCTCGATGTCCTTTGTTCAGGTGTTGATATCTACCTTGTGTACACTTGAGGGTTACTGATGAAGAAGAAATCTGTCGGGTTGTTTACTTTTACGGTGGTTTCTGGCTCACTGAACACATATCATATCACTTTTTCAGACTCTCATTTGTCTCCTGACAGTCATTTGTAAAAGTACTAACCTCTGTTTCACGTGGGTCAATGAAGGTTGTGTTCTTGATATGCAATTTCGTAAGAGTGAAAATATTGTTCCATTCTACTAATGGCTCTTTCCTCTTCTTTCTTTTCCTATGTATTTCCAGTTTATGGTTTATTTCCGTTAATTCACCTGATAGGTTGTCTCTCCCGGATAGTTTTTCATCTACAATTCTTTTCGCTTTTTGAAGAATTCTTGTCTTTCTTCTCGCTGGTGTATGTCTGTTGCATGTTTGGGGTACCACTTCAGTCCTGTCATTAACACACTCCTCTCCTGTTTTGCTACTCAGCTGGGTTTACCACTGTGTCGCAGACATATCCTCTGATTATATATATATATATATATATATATATATATATATATATATATATATATATATATATATATATATATATATATATTCCTATTCCATGTGCTTAATATTAAAGTGATATCACTGAATACACCTAAATGGTTACGCGTGTTTTGCCCGGGCAATTTAGCATCCAAACATGTTCTTCGGTCAGTTAAGTTGTTTAAGATAGTGATGTCACATCTTATTCCACATTATGTGTCCAGATCAAGTCCACAGTGTTATTTACTCTGGTTGGTTTTGTTATTTGTTGACTGAGGGAGAAGTTGTCGTACAGTGTGAATAACTCTCTTGTGTGCAGCTGTTCGTTCGAGCTGCCTCTGGCGTCAGTAGTGTCTGCCACGGTGATGTTTCCTGTCTCTCTACATTTACTGTGTGGCAGGTTGAAGTCTCTCCTAGGACAAGCATATATGGGACTGGGTATGCAAGGAGGTGACAAAATCTCGTCAAAAGTGACCTCTAAGAATGCTTGACAATACTTGAAAAAAATATCAATTACAATGTTCGCCGCAAGTCTGGGGAAGACGAGCACTATACAGGAGGCGAAAAAGAGTTGTAGATCTAGAGAAGCCACAGCTCACCCAGCACAAGAAAGAAAACCATCATACGAATCATCGGACATAGATCACAAACTGAAAATACCAAATGAAACAGAAAAAAAATAACCATTACCGAAATAAGAAATAACCCAAAATACTTTCACTTATTTGCAGGACATAAATCTGGGACCAAAAACTCCAGTGGCCCACAATCACCAGCAGCAAATACTTTTACACAAGATTGCTAATCAATGAGTTAGATTCCAAAAAATGTAATACGAATTGGTATTAAGTGAGCCAAAAACCTTAGTAAAGGTAAATGACCCATGAGACTTCTTCGTAAACATTAATCCTCAAGTCAGCACACTGCAGGTGTCACCACCTCAACACATCAAGAAATGCAAGACACAACCCAGCACGAGGACTAAATATCTGCTGGAGAAAGAGTCTAGATTCTGCCTTCATTCCCGAGGGTGTGAAACTGACCCACGTCGCCTCACTCCACACAGGTGGAAGCAAAGCAGTACCAAAAAACTATCGACCAATAACACATCATCAAAATCTTAAAAGCATCCCAGGACGAAAACTGACCGAAATAACGGAAGTGGACGATGTATATAACCCAGGACAACATGGTCTCAGGCCGGGAAGATCCTGCCTCTCTCACCTGCGTGAACACCCTCGGATTGTTGAAGCTCTGGATTTACACAGATTTTGCAGAAGCATTTGACAAGTGTGACCATGGCTTTATAGCACGTAGATGAGGAAAGTGGAAATAACCGAAAAATTGGGAAAAGGATGTACATCCTTTTAAATAACAGATCACAACACGCACTTATAAACCTTGCTATATCCAGTGCCTCCATGGTAAAAAGCTCAGTCCCCTCCTGTTCCTCAATCTTGTATCTGACAGTGAGGCAAGCATGAGCCACTTTGAGGCAAGCACGAACCGCAGTGAGGCAAGCACGAGCCACAGTGAGGCAAGTATGAGCCACAGAGGCAAGCACGAGCCACAGTGAGGCACGTACGAGCCACTGAGGCAAACACGATCCACAGTGAGGCAAGCATGATACATAGTGTGGCAAACACGAGCCACAGTGAGGCAAGTACGAGCCACAGTGTGGCAAACACGAGCCACTGTGAGGCAAGTACGAGCCACAGTGAGGCAAGCACGAACCACAGTGAGGCAAACACGATCCACAGTGAGGCAAGCACGACCCACAGTGTGGCAAACACGAGCCACAGTGAGGCAAGTACAAGTCACATTGAGGCAAACACGAGCCACAGTTTCATATTGTCCTTTGCAGATGACACAAGAATAACAATGAAAATCACATCAACAAGGATCCTGAAAGGCTGTAAAGAGACACAAACGAAGGCCATAACTGGGCCACCGAGGACAACATACTCATCATGGGAATAAGTTCCAATTGCGGTATGGCGAAAATGATGATATCACAAGCAATACAGAACACCGGACAGACCCAGACGCTATCATGAACCATATGAATAATGTAAAAGATCTTTCAGTAATAATGCTTGACGACCTAACCTTCAGCGAACACATCAAAGCAACGGGTCTCCTGCAGAAGGATGGCAGGCTGGATCCTGCGAACTTCCAAGATAAGGGAAGAAAAACCAATGATGATATTATCTCTCCATAACGCTATTTCTTTACCAAGTTACATAGTGATGTGTGTTGTAACATCGCGTTACAAGGTAGAGGTAACATTGCAGAATTAATGTTGATAAATCGTTTATTGCCCTTATTTACGTAGTAAAGGAATGGTATACCTTCTATGATTATCCAGTGCAGATGAAGATATACCAAGTCTTCTGTCATTTTATTCCAGTCATCCACCACTTTATACAACAAAAGTACGTTTTCACAACTTTCGTAACAAATATCCTGTTTAACTTCATGTTATTTCCTGTGGGTGTCCTACCCTTGCTTCTCTCGAAAAGCTGTCCAGTGTCTATGTTGTCAATGTCTTAAAAACTTTAACGTGATCAGGTTACCCCTCACCTTCCAAGGCGGGTAAATTCAAGGCCTTTAGCCTTTCGTTCCCCTATAACTTAGCACTTAATTCTGGTACCATCTCTGTTGACCTCCTCTGGTCATTTCTCCATAAGCTATTTGTGTTTCTTTAGTTGTGGTGATCAAATCTGATAAATATATTCTAATAAGTGCAAGAGACGGGTCCCTACGAATGTCAAATTCCCTCCCCGTACAGTAATTACACACACACACACACACACAGCTTATGCCAGATACCCATTTCTCGAGCAGCATGGAGGGGATGATGAACACCTGGGTTGAATGTTAATCGAGTGCCATACACAGGAATCGAATCCTGGCAGGCCAGAGCGTGATTCAGAATGCTAATCTAGATGACAAAGGTACTATTCATGAACAATACAGTCCCAAGGTTTATGTTATCATATGTCATCAAAAAAGCGATATAAATGACTTCTTGGTGATTAAATGTGATACATGTATCGAGGTGGTTTACGATAACCATAAGTGGGAAAAGATAAATCTGTCTACAATTAAAATGACACATCTAGCCAGGCCAACGACAACACGTCCACGTATGGACATGATACATGTTCATCTGGTTGTGATACATCTTGTACTAGCTGAGGTGCGCCTCCCCAGGAGTACTATATCTCCCACCACTGACATACAATCACCTTACCTTCGGGTACAACCTAAACCTGACATACATGCACGTTTGGCTTCATTTTCCTAGGAATAACATATAACTTCCGGGCTGACCTGCAACTTCCTCAGGTACGCCTGGCTTGAGCTACGAACGATACAACTGCCTTGATATATATATATATATATATGGAGAGAATGAGTGAGGAAAGATTGACCAAGAGGATATATGTGTCGGAGGTGGAGGGAACGAGGAGAAGAGGGAGACCAAATTGGAGGTGGAAAGATGGAGTGAAAAAGATTTTGTGTGATCGGGGCCTGAACATGCAGGAGGGTGAAAGGAGGGCAAGGAATAGAGTGAATTGGAGCGATGTGGTATACAGGGGTTGACGTGCTGTCAGTGGATTGAATCAAGGCATGTGAAGCGTCTGGGGTAAACCATGGAAAGCTGTGTAGGTATGTATATTTGCGTGTGTGGACGTGTGTATGTACGTGTGTATGGGGGTTGGGCCATTTCTTTCGTCTGTTTCCTCGCGCTACCTCGCAAACGCGGGAGACAGCGACAAAGTATAAAAAAAAAAAAAAAAAAAAAAAAAAAAAAAAAAAAATATATATATATATATATATATATATATATATATATATATATATATATATATATATATATATGCCTTCGAATAACACTAAGGCCACGAAGAAGTATGTTCCTCAGCCTATATATATTCAGTCAAGGAAAACGCATTAAAAATCACTCAGATCTTAAGATACATCGAGTTAAGGCCATCGTGGGAATAGTGCATGGACCATATGGCCTCCATCCTCGTGATGTGAGGGAGTGTTCCTCCCAAGTGGCGCCTATGCTGGCTCGTTTCTTCCGCTTCTGGTTTAAAGCCAGAATCTTTTCACTTCCTGGAAACATGCACTAGTGCAGCCCATCCTGAGGACGGTGACAGTTCGAACCCTTTCTTGAATCTCGATATTCTCTCTGATCACCAGTAATATTTTTTACGACAAGATCCACCGGTGATATCCCTTCCTTCCTCACTAATGTCTGGTCGTCAACCCTGGGAGACTCTGGAGACTCCCATGTTGTGGCTCATGACATATCAAAAGCTTCTGACAAGGTATGGCGCTGGAGTCTTACCTACAGGCTCCACTCTTCTGGTTTTGTTCTCTCACTTTGTTTCCTTATTTCTACCTTCCAGTGGTCGACCTGTCACCGTCATCGTTAAAAGATCAACCACTTCCTCCCTCATTAAAAGCTGTGCCGGTTCTGTCTTGCCCCTTACACTATTCTTCCTTTTTATCAACGATTTCCCTTCTTCGACATATCATAAGATGCGCTCATACAATGATTCAACACTGTACTCCTCCACTTTCTTGAAATGCATTCCATCCTTCCTTGCTTGATCTGCCTCTCGTCTCGTCTCATCAAAACTTCTGTAAACTATGACTTGAACAGGCTACCCCAGAACAGGTTACCCCAGTACAGCAGACAGCCTGATAAAAAAAAAGTTTGAGCCTTGAAAGCCCATCTTCTGCCCATCTCTTCCTAAAACCACTCAAAACTTGCTAATCGCTTTTATGGATCTGTAGTTCGTCAATCAACACTGTAGCATCTATACTGGAAGCCCCATACTATACAAAGGGTGAAGTCTGCCTCTATGACACTGGGAGTCCTGTGCAGATGCTGTACAACCTCTTCGTTAAAGTTGCTCCAATATACTCAGGATTGATCGGTCCGGTTCTGGCTCTACTTACTGACTGGAGCAGGTCGAGTCAAAAGCAAAACAACTTGTCAAATCTCCCAATATGACATCGAAGCTTGACCCAGTTGCCCCACGCCACAGTGTTGGTTCACTCTTTCTCTTCTGTAACTATCAATTTTGTTTCTGCACCCCAGAACTGGCTTCTTGTATGACCTCAACATCAAGTACACTTAATAATACTTGGCAAGCTACAGCGTCACGTGATTACTATGTTGGTGTTGGCAATTAATGTGTGGGCCGTTATGACACGCAGGTTTCATCCCAACACTGCGAATCTTTGGACTCGCCCCCAACCCCCCAAATGCCTTCTCATATCTTTCCTAACACTAAGATCAAGGGCAGATTTTCCACATTCTCAAGATTCATATTTCTCTTCTCTTTTTCTTTTTATTCCTCCCTCTCTTTAACCTTTTCATTTGTCATTTATGTCCTAACCTCGATATGGACTTCCGTCTAAGACTGAAGCCTCAAACTCGAAAAATAATCCAAAGCCAAACATAAAATATTTAGCATTTACGCAACATTCATTATCTTAAGAATAAGAAGCACTCAAGCTACAGCTCTTTATGCTCTAGCTGTTACACCTCCCATGGTTAACGTGCATTCGTTATCCTATGACATGTACGAGTTACACTTCCCTAAGACTACTGAAACCCATTTAACCAGGGTTAACCTGCGTCATCTATGTACTCTAAATCTGTATCTGCAAAAACTCATGACAAACCTGGATCATCAATGGAGTAAACACATGTACGGCTTCATGATCTTGGATCAACGAAACTACATCATCCTGCGGAAACATATGTCATAAGGTGTAGTGATATAGCATGGGGTGAGTGTGGCCATAGGGTGTGTTGTGAGGGAGTGGCTACTCACCCTGGTGGAACATAGCTGTGGCTCCGACAGCGTGGCGCACAGGGGTGCATGTGACTTCTTCGACCATTCGCTATTGCTGGAGGCTCGAGGGCGGGAAGGTCCTGACCAGCTCATGTTGATCACACTAAACTAACCCTTCAGTCAATCCTGTTGTAAAGCTTAACCAACGCACCTCAGTTCTCACACAGTGCTAACCCACCTTCACATCATCTCAAAAGCTATGTTCTTAGTTTTGTCTCGCGCATAAAACCTCGTCACGTCCACCTATGTTACCCACTCGAGCGTAAACCAAGTTTTGTTAAATAGCAATATACTTGGTACACCTATCCTCTCTCACACCACCGTACGACCACAGCACCAGTCCGCCTCACTCCGGTACCACTAGGCTACTACACCAGCCACGGACTTTAAACGAGGAGCGATTCCCTTCAGTCTCTGGCACCTGCAGCAGCTTGCCACAAACTGGGCTCGAAACCCTTCTCCCAGGATATGCTAGAGGGGGAGGGGGTTAGAGGAGGGCCCTGATGTGTGCCACTCCACACATCTGTGTTATCAGCGTCGCTCTCTGGATCCGGTCCTAAGGCGTGACGACCTGAAATTTACGGGCAACGTCTAATCTTAACAACCGAATTAACATATTTACATGAGAGATGTCCTACCATTCCACATTCATATAAAGATTTCCTAATGTACACAGAGAATAAGCGAACAAAAAGAAACACTGTTTGAATTAACCATTTACACACAATAACTTAATTCAATAAGGAGAGCTGTGCTATTGTTATTATGTGTGCTTGTTCATAACATTTTATACTTCTACAATCTTAGTATCCCATTTTGTAGAATGAAAAATAAGTTCAAAATCTACACTCAATAACCAACGCATGAATACGAAAACATCGATCTTATTGTAGGAGTAGGAGAAGGTGAACACATGGCAGCCTCCCCCCACACAACGTGCACCCCGAAGCCGAGGTCGGAGCCATGGTAATGTCACATGTACATCCTGCGGCGAGATGGTCGTTTACGAGAGCTAAAGAGATGAGACGAACATCATTAACGACTTACAAAGGATGTTGGCTAATAAGTGCTTTCATGCAGCCTCTTCGTTCACGTCAACATCATCCTAAAACATGGGCGACATTGCGGAATTAGAAAGTGCTCGGGGGGGTGTCTGATGGGCGCCACTGACCAGGTAATAAAGGAACGGTACAACTGGGAACGACTGAAGTCACTTAGGCTGTACCTACTGGGACGATGACAGGAGAAGCATATCGTCATCATCATCATCATCATCATCATCATCATAATCATCGTCATCATCATCTACCTACAAACGGAAAATCCCAGAGGACAAGGTCCCTACTGGCACGACAGCCATGGAAGACTCTGTACAATATCATCACTTAATACAAAAGATGTGATATGTACTACAAGCGAAACCACCTTACCTGGTGCATACCTGGTGAAGTCTTCTAGGGGTGGGTCTTCACCCCCACAACCCAGGCTGGGTTCAAGCCATCAGGGAGAGTACGGGGATCACAGTGGAGCAATATAAGGAAGTCCGGACTAGTATTTACAGAGTGCACCACACCAGTCACACTGTGGGTCTGCACACCGAGGCTTCCAACTGTGGGCCCCAGCCCGGTCTGTGAGAGTCTGACCCCAGCCCGGGCTGTGAGAGTCTGACCCCAGCCCAGGCTGTGAGACTGTGGTCTCAGCCCAGGCTGTGAGACTGTGGCCCCAGCCCGGGCTGTAAGACTGTGGGCCCAGCCCGGGCTGTGAGAGTGTGGGCCCAGCCCGGGCTGTAAGACTGTGGGCCCAGCCCGGGCTGTGAGAGTGTGGGCCCAGCCCGGGCTGTAAGACTGTGGGCCCAGCCCGGGCTGTGAGAGTGTGGGCCCAGCCCGGGCTGTAAGACTGTGGGCCCAGCCCGGGCTGTAAGACTGTGACCCCCAGCCCGGGCTGTGAGAGTGTGGGCCCAGCCCGGGCTGTAAGACTGTGGGCCCAGCCCAGGCTGTGAGGCTGTGGGCCCAGCCCAGGCTGTGAGACTGTGGCCCCAGCCCGGGCTGTGAGACTGTGGCCCCAGCCCGGGCTGTAAGACTGTGGGCCCAGCCCGGGCTGTGAGAGTGTGGGCCCAGCCCGGGCTGTGAGAGTGTGGGCCCAGCCCAGGCTGTAAGACTGTGGGCCCAGCCCGGGCTGTAAGACTGTGGGCCCAGCCCGGGCTGTGAGAGTGTGGGCCCAGCCCGGGCTGTGAGAGTGTGGGCCCAGCCCGGGCTGTGAGGCTGTGGGCCCAGCCCGGGCTGTGAGAGTGTGGGCCCGGGCTGTGAGAGTGTGGGCCCAGCCCGGGCTGTGAGAGTGTGGGCCCAGCCCGGGCTGTGAGGCTGTGGGCCCAGCCCGGGCTGTAAGACTGTGGGCCCAGCCCAGGCTGTGAGAGTGTGGGCCCAGCCCGGGCTGTGAGGCTGTGGGCCCACCCCGGGCTGTGAGGCTGTGGGCCCAACCCGGGCTGTGAGGCTGTGGGCCCAGCCCAGGCTGTGAGGCTGTGGGCCCAGCCCAGGCTGTGAGGCTGTGGGCCCACCCCGGGCTGTGAGGCTGTGGGCCCAGCCCGGGCTGTGAGACTGTGGGCCCCTAGCCCAGGCTGTGAGAGTGTGGCCCTGCCCAGGCTGTGAGACTGTGGCCCCAGCCCGGGCTGAGATATTTTTTCTTCCTAAGGTACGGAAAGTCGTCCTAAGATGGGCCAGCGAACAACTCCGCCTCCTCGACAGACAACCCCACGGGAATTTCTAGGCACAATGTGTGGACGTACGTAATGTGACATATACGAAGGACAACCGATAGTCTGTTATCAGCAACACACCCAAAATCCAAAACAGACTTACACAGACAATATGTAACAGATCTATTATCAAATCTTATACAACTGTAAACTTTCTTTCTTTTAAAGTATTCGCCATTTCCCGCGTTAGCGAGGTAGCGTTAAGAACAGAGGACTGGGCCTTTGTGGAATATCCTCACCTGGCCCCACTCTTTTCCTTCTTTTGGAAAATTAAAAAAAAAGAGAGGGGAAGATATCCAGCCCCCCCGCTCCCTCCCTTTTAGTCGCCTTCTACGACACGCAGGGAATACGTGGGAAGTATTCTTTCTCTCCTATCCCCAGGGATAACTGTAAACTATACACACATATATCTGGTGGTCAGCCAACTCGAGTTCTGCTACGTATGGCCAAGATGGCACTAGGTATAGCCATGTATACCGTTAGGTATGGCCAGGCATGACGTCATGTATGGCCACTTGTGGTATTAAGTACAGCCAAGTATGGTAATAGGTACAGCAACGTATAGCACTAAGTATGGCACAAGGTGTGGTCATGTATAGTACTAGGTATAGCGCTAGACTGTAGGTATAGCCAAGTGTGTGGCTGTAGGCATGGCTAAGTATAGCATTAAATATAGTCAAGTATAGCACTTTGTATGACACAAGATATAGCCAGGCATGATGGTAAGTATGGCCAGGTATAGTACCAGGGAACGGCCTAAATCTATAAGGCTGTAGAACCTGGTCACTGAAGGAAGGTGTAGGTCATTATATACCCCTGGAAACTCCTCGAAGGTATGGTTCTCATCTTCATTCGGAAATCACATGCTACTGGCACGATAGGCATGGAAGACTTTGTAAAATACAAACTCTGAAATCTAAAGGTGAGATATGCACAAAAAGAGAGAACACCTTATACATCCAGGGCTCCAGACCCTTAAACACTTGCCTCATGAATATCTTGTGAAGTCGTCCAGGGTTCTTCAATCCAACAGCTGGATTGGGTCGTTGGTCGACCAGGCTCTTGGAGGCCATACTGTCATAAGTAACAGCATGGGATGTACAGTAGAGATGCTTAAGAGTTCACTGGACGAATACCTACAAAGCGTACCTGACCTGCATGGCTGTGGGAGCTCTTTGGCCCTGCGGGATGCGGCTTCTAACATCTTGGTCGACGAATGACCCAACCTAACGGCCTTGACCCAGCCTGGGATGTTGAGGTAAAGACCCATAAAGACTTTACCACGTATGATCAAGGAAGATATGGCACTGGGTAAGGCTAGATATGGCACCAGGTACAGCCAAGAAGGCCACTAGGGATGGTTCTATTGAAGGCCAGGTATGGCTGGGTAGTATGGCCAGATATGGCACTCGGTAAGGCAATGTATTGTCCTACCTATGGGCAGGGATAGGACTACATATGACCAAGTAAAGTCATGCATGGCACTAAGTAAGTTCAGGTAAAGTACTAGGTATGGTCAGACATGGCAACAGGAATGGCCAGGTATTGTAAAAGGCATGGCCAAGGATAGCACGAATTATGGTCAGATATGGCACTAGGTGTGGCTAAGTATGAAACAAGGTATGGCCAGGTACAGTAATACGTTTGGCCAAGTGCAGCACTAGGTACGATAAAGTATGGCACCAGGTGTGGCCCAGTATATCTGGCCATGTATGGGGTATTCTTCAACTCTGCAATCCTTCCGTCTTAATGACGCAATCCTAGTCCAGTATAATTACAATCAGGATGAACCATTAGCGTCCGACAGCGTCAGTACGAGCCCGGTCTTCCTGGTTGTAAAAGTTGTTAATATTCCATCCATGACTTTCTTTCCTGATGTGACCCTTACCACGTCCGGGTCACCTTGCGTGAGGTCAACTGTCATCATCGTACTTCCTCACGGAACGATGGGAGGATTTTCTCTCGGTTTTCGTTAGCCAATACAAAATTTTGACCCATGTTGCCTTCCGAATTTTCAGTATCTGTACTCGACAACGGACATGTTAATTCTCGTGCAATTCGGAAATAATGTAAAGGTTAGCAGCGTCCAGGTCGTGAAGTATTCACTAGCCGTCCAAAGGTCGAGCGTATAGGTTCAATTCCTGGTTGCGACACTCGGTCAACGGTTAACCCAGCTTTTCATCCACCACTTGCGGCTGGTACACGATATATATATATATATATATATATATATATATATATATATATATATATATATATATACATACCCTCCCCTTCTTGTATTTCAATTTCTAAAATAGGAAACAGAAGGAGCCAAGCGGGGAGTGCTCATCCTCCTCGTAGGCTCAGATTGGGGTGTCTGAATGTGTGTGGATGTAACCATGATGAGAAGAGAGGAGAGATAGGTAGTATGTTTAAGGAAAGAAACCTGAATGTTATGGCTCTAAATTAACCGAAGCTCAAGGCTACAGGGTAAGAATGGTCTAAAACTGTCTTCGGAGAAAAGTCAGGGGTCAGTGAGAGGACAAGAGCTAAGGAGTAGCACTACTCTTGAAGCAGGAGTTGTGGCAGTGTGTGATAGAATGTAAGGAAGTAAGTTCTAGATTCATGAAGGTAAAACTGAAAGTGGATGGCGAAAGATGGGTGATTACTGGTGTTTATACACCTGGCCATGGGAAGAAAGATCATGAGAGACAAGTATTTTGGGAGCAGCTGAATGAGTGTTAACAGATTCGGTGCACGAAACCGGGTATTAGTGATGGGTGATTTAAATGCAAAGGTAAGTAATGCGGTAGTTGAGGGTATAATTGCTGCACATGGGGTAGTGTTGTGAATGAAAATGGTGAGGAACTTGTGGAGATGTGTGATAAAAAAAAAACTAGTGATTAGGAATACCTGGTTTAGAAAGACATATATATGAGTAGGAGAGATGGTCAACGGCAATTTTAGATTACGTATCAATTGATAGGTGTGTAAAAGAGAGACTTTTAGGTAAAAATGCACTGAGAGGGGCAAGTGGCGGGATGTCTGATCACTACCCTGTGAAGGAGAGGGTGAAGATGTAGAGAATTTCGAAAAAGAGGAGATAATGGTGGGAGGAGAGCGGTTAGAGTAAGAAATGGTTATAGTAAGAAGCTTGGAAAGAGACTTGTGGGAAGAAATACCAGGATGAATTGAGTGCAGAATGGCAAAAGGTGAGAGCAAATGACGTGAGGGGAGTGGGTGAGGAATGGGATGTATTTAGGGAAGCAGCGATGGCATGTGCAAGAGGTGCCTGTGGCATGAGAAAGAAGGAAGGTAGACAGATTAGAAAGGGTAGTGAATGATGGGATGAACACGTAAAGTTGTTAGTGAAAGAGAAAAGTGAGGCGTTTGGCCGGTGCTTATAAGAAGGAGAGCAA
>NC_092229.1:29897256-29904756 GCF_036320965.1 Panulirus ornatus
GTTTTGGAGACACTCGGAGCGTCACTATCTTATCCATGTTGACGGGTTATCTTGGCAGTTACGTCACCTTTTCGCCACATTTTGGACTGTATAAACTCCCTCTACAATACAAATCTGCAATTTCGCCTACCTTGTAGAGTGATGTTAGAACACAGCAATATTTACTTCGAGAGAGATTTAGTTTCTTGAAATATAGCATCACTGGTTTATCTTCCCTCGTCTTCAACTAAAGTCAGCAGGATCCACCTACCATCCTTCTGGATGCAACTGTTGTTTTGTTGTGTTCGCTGAAGGTAAGGTCGTTCGACATTATCACTCCAAGATCATTCACATCATTGAATTGGATCATGACTATCTACGACAGTTCGGTATTCTGTACTGCATCTGATTTTTTCATTTTCTCCTTATCGGAGGAGTTTAAATTTATCTACAGTGAACAGCATGTTCTCGGTGGCCAAGCAGATAACTATATTTATCTCAAAGTTACCTTTAAGTGTCCTCTGCTGACGTGATTTTCAAACTTGTTCTAGAGTTATCTGTAAAGGCCATGAAACTGTGGCGTCACTGAAAATAACCTGGATTACGTGTTGTGATTTGTTGATTAAAAAGCTGTATATCCACTTCTCAGTGTTTCAGATTATTCCCATCTTAAGCAGTTCGCGTGTTGTGACACCATGATCACATATGTCAAATGCTTTTGCAAAAATTTTTATAAATCTTGTCAGGATTTTAATTGTTCTGCAGAGCCTCATTAATCTTAACACTGTGGTCTTGCAAATGATAGAGGCAAGACTTCTTGCCCTGACACCATGTTGTCCTGAGTTATGCCTATCAGTCATTTCCATCAATGCATTCAGTTTACCTCTTAGGACTCTTTCGTAGATTTGAATAATATTCCATGGCCGGTAGTTTTTTGGGACTGCTTTGCTTCCACATTTGTAGAGTGGGGCGACGTGGGTTAGCTACAGATTCTCGGGGATGATGCCAGAATCTAACTAGACTTTACCTAGAAAATATATTTGGTGCTAGTGCTGGAGGTTTTGTGCACTTTCTTTTTTCATGAAGAATGAATTCCTGGTGTCCGGTTCTCAGGCAGAATGCACGGGCAAGCTCTCACTGACCCCTCTAAATCCTGTGGTGAAGTAGTAATGATATTAGACACATGTAACATATAAGGATTACTATCGAAAAAGTCTGTTGAGTTGTTTACGATGGTTCTTGGCTCAATGGAAACACACTCATCTTATTCTTTATTAGAATCTCACTTATCTCGAGGCAGCTATCTGGCGTATTACCATCTTGTGTTCTTGAACCACTCAGGCACTGGTGGCTGGAATCCTCGACTTGCGGTTTGTGTACGAGTATTTTGGGTTGTTTCTTATTCCATCAATGGCTCTTTCCTCTTCATCCATTTCCTGTGTTTCGTATTACAATTCAAGTTTTTTTAGTCTATGTCCGCTAGTTCATTTGACCAGTTATTCTTTCTTGTCTGAACTATGGCTTGTTTAGAGGATCTGCAGTTCTTTTCTGCTTCTTCGTACAGTGCTCGTGTTCCTGGCTCTACCCAAGACCTTTTGTACTTTCTCTTTGATGGTATATGTCCGACGCATGTATGGCGGTCACGTCTTTAACCAATTCTTCCTTTGTCATGGTACTCGGCTTGATTTTAAGCTGCTACAGACATATCACGTATCACATTTCTCCAGTTTTATCTGCTTAACTACAATACTGATGAATACATTTTCGCGCCTCCATGATTACGTGTCACTGCCCGGACGGACCTAACTTGTTTTATGTCAGTTAGATTATGATCAAAGTCTGGCCAGGGTATTGGTGATGTCACATATTAGTCCACATTATTTGTAAATATTAAGTCCAGTGTGTTATTTCATCTGGCTGGTTTTGTTATTTGCTGACTGTGGGAAAACTTGGTACAGTCTGAAGAACTTTTTTTGCAGCTGATCGACCGAGCTGCCTCCAGAATCGGTCGCTTTATCCAGGATATTGTTTTCTGGCTGTCTCCATCTTACTGGTGGTGGGTTGAGGTCTCGTATATATGTGACTGGTCTTCCGGTAAGGTCAAGACATAATTCTATTTTTCTTATTTGTTCTGTAAACTCTTGTGGCTTTGTAACTGACGGTCTACACATCAATGTAATGACCAGCTTCTGGACTTCATCCACAACAACGAATGTTTCTGCTACATAATTCAGGAGTTGAGATGCTCACTTGTTATAAGAGTATCTATTATGAACACTTCAACTCTCACACATGATGTACTCGTCATGTCGAATCTGGTCAGTAATTTCGGATCCAGACTTCAACATTCATATGGTCTTTATTATGGGGTTCACTCAAGGCCGCAAATATGACATTTGATCCGTTCAACAAGCGACTTAGCATGGTATTCAGTTGGTTGTGTGTGATGAGATTCCCTGTATATTAGCTTATACACACGATGTAATATGGCTTTTTTCTGCGTTGTTATAATGGGTTTATATGCTCTGTTGTGTTGAGCTTGCCTTTCAGTTTCTTCATCGTATGACTGTTCTCTCCTGCCTCTGTTGTTGCTCCGTGTCTAAGTCTAAAAAAAATAAGGCGTATTTGACCGGCACGAAGCAACTGTAACACTGCACCTTATATATGACCATCCTCGCACTACTCGCTCAGGCAGAGCCTAAACACTGATGATAATTTGCTCAATTCTAAGTAGTAAAGTCAGCATCCTTCCCCCTACGTGTATGTACCTTTCTGAAGCCAGTCTGGACGTTTTCTGAGGTGTTCAAATTGACATTTTCCCCTGTAATATAATATGCCAGTCTTGCCATGAATGGAAATTCCTTTCTCCCAGTACTTACAGATTCTGTACATCCCATGAATGTCTTGCTTTCTTCTCACTGCATCGCCTCTCACCCCCTCGGTAACTGTGCACAGGTCTGAGTGTTTCCTCCTCCAGCCTCCACTTTCTCCCTCCATACTTGGGTAAGCCAGAGGCTCGCTTCGAGGCTTCCACTTTCGACATCAGTTTCCACACTGGGCGAGAGTCTCCCACCTTTTCCATGTTATCATGTTCGGTATCTGTTTTAGTACTTCCTACCTCTCCCTCTACAGCTGCGTCAGAGCCTATGGGGACCCGCATCTATACTGACCGAGTCCTGGGCAGGAGTGATATATATTTCTCCACATGACAACATCTCGTGTCATCCACAGATTGCCAGTTAATATCAACATGTGCAGGCGTGGGATGGGTGGGTGTTGGTGATATATGTCCAAGTAATATCATGAGCCAACAAGGCACGACCGGCCGTTTACATTTTGCTCTGGCATATGCTCGCGCAGTTGGTATGAAAAGTTCGTTTTAAAAAGTAAGAACGCAATACCTTGTTGACTGAGGTGCTCTGGCATATACAGCAGTCTTCAATCATTTTCCAACATATATTCTAGTTTCCTTCCTAAACATTAATAATATATATTACGTTCTTTTACTGCCGGATGCACACCTCTTATTGCAATCAGATCCTATAATCTACTGTTTATTTTGTTACGTATTTAATCTAATCGTATATTTCTCTCTCTCTCTCTCTCTCTCTCTCTCTCTCTCTCTCTCTCTCTCTCTCTCTCTCTCTCTCTCTCTCTCTCTCTCTCTCTCTCTCTCTCTCTCCTGGCTCTCTAAGCATCAACTTTACCTTCTCTGTCTATTCCTCTTTTATTTTCTCTCTAATGTCAATCCTTCTATTTCCTCCCACCTATGTTTCCTTCGTTACTCCATCATTTCTTTCCAGCTTTGGGGCGGGTTAGTACTGCCAAGTGTGGTGAGTATGTTTTCATCATTGTTAATACGTCTACTTCCTCTAAATGACTTATTAACTATCATTAATTTCAAAAAGATGTAATAATAATAATTATAGCAATAATAATAATAATAATAATAATAATAATAATAATAATAATAATAATAATAATAATTATAATAATAATAACAACAATTATTAATAATAAAAATTATAATACCTGTTTTCTTAGGCAGGCTCCACGATTTTGTCAGTTGTAAACACAAGAAGGATATCACTGGCTGGCTGGTGGTGTCAGGTTACCCAAGCTGTCTCACATTATTACCACATGTTCTATACACTTCCCGCTGAAGCTTCCATTTTTTCCATGTTCTATTTCTGTTACCTAATATATTTACACGACGACGTGAGTACTTTAAAGATATATAATTTCTATGACCTTCCTTTGTGAAGGAGTAACAAGGAAAACAAGCACTACGCTCCACATGGCATCACACTGACGTCACAAGACTTTCCTCTGCTCACTCCATTTCTTCTCATTTCCCTTTAAAATTCCCACTCCTTTTCTTGTCTTTCCTCAAGTCAGTGTAATTCGTAAAAGTGAACCAGCGTTGCGGTGTACCTGGCCGCCAGACTCTGTTAACTTAGATCCCTAGGCCTTCGGGAGGGACAGTGGAAACTTAAAAAAAAAAAAAAAAATTGGTGATCCTGGGCGAGTCCCCTTCACCTCCCACACTGTACAGATGCAACGAGTGTTGTGCCTGTTGTTGGTACCCGGCCAGTGATTACTCTCTCTCTCTCTCTCTCTCTCTCTCTCTCTCTCTCTCTCTCTCTCTCTCTCTCTCTCTCTCAAATTTCATCAAGCTCACATTACCAGCAAGCAGCTTGCATTTCACAGAACTATTCTATTACAAATAATAGAATACCTTAGTGCGTATCATAAAATTAGGTTGCCAGACTTGAACGCACCCAACCTTCATTCGGGTAGCCACTTGTTTCCCAAATGGCGTCTCTTCGTTGTATATCAACTGACCGTTATATTTCTTTCTTGTATCTCCTCTGATGATGTGACCATTGCACGAAAGTGCACTTGAGAACTTTTCGTGCTTCATTTCCCTGTGGTTGAGAAAAGAATACATACATATATACGTACACACACACACACACACACACACACACATATATATATATATATATATATATATATATATATATATATATATATATATATATATATATATATATATATATTTCTTTCTTTTAAACTATTCGCCATTTCCCGCATTAGCGAGGTAGCGTTAAGAACAGAGGACTGGGCCTTGAGGGAATACCCTCACCTGGCCCAATTCTCTGTTCCTTCTTTTGGAAAATTAAAAAAAAAAAAAAACGAGAGGGGAGGATTTCCAGCCCCCCGCTCCCTCCCCTTTTAGTCGCCTTCTACGACACGCAGGGAATACGTGGGAATTACTCTTTCTCCCCTATCCCCAGGGATAATATATATATATATATATATATATATATATATATATATATATATATATATATATATATATATATATATATATATATATTCCTAAGAGTCCACGGGGAAATTGAAACACGATAAGTTCCCAAGTGCACTTTCGTGTAATAATCACATCATCAGGGGAGACACAAGAGAGAAATATAGTTATTCATTTTATTTCAATCAAGCTTTCGCCTTCACACAGTAATCATCATGAATCTACAAAAAGAGAAAAAACTGCGTTACAAGACTTGGATATGATATGTAAACGCAATCAAAAAATACATAAGAAACACAATCGACAAAAACACAATACATAGCATATAAAAGTAAGGGAAAACACTAAAAGCGATACAAATTAACAATATCATGAAGGGCAGTGTCCGTTACAATCTAAATACAAAATATGAAAACAAATAAAAAAAATACAGAGGAAACACTGAACAATATTAAACGGGTTAGGAATACAGAGGTCCATCACTGAATACATTAAGTTGGGCCACGCGAGAACGCTACTGACCGAATGTGGAGTTGAGGTTAGGTTGCGCTCGTCTGAATCTCTCTGACCTTCGTAACCCAGGACCAGGTGGGTCGGTCAGCGCCGCGTTCATGCTGTCCTGAAATGGCGGATTCGGTAGCTTGTGGCGGGTGAGTGACGTGTCCCATCTGTCCTAAAACGTCATTAGGTGTACGTCCTATTGGCGGGCCATCAAAGAGCTGTATGGTGGTAGTCATGTTTGTGTGGATGTTAATGACAGGTGCTTTCTCTCTAATGTGAATGGCTTCTAATATCTGTAGTCTCCTCCGATCACTGCAACTAGTTATGATTTTGATGTTATTCACTACAATCTCCCTCGTTAGTCTCGTTCCATGCTATTGTTCATGATGTTGTTCATTCCATCTTCATGTGAGTGGAGTGAGAGGCGGCGACTCAGGGTGCAGGTGGAGCGAGAGGCGGCGACTCAGGGTGCAGGTTGTATGTCCAATGTAGTTTATGTGGTGAGGTTGACAGTCGCCAATATTACATCGGTTCTTATATACCACATGGGTACGGTTCCAACTTCCAGAGCGACCTACCATATTGTTGTTCATTACGAGCGAACATGTTTTCGTATTGTTGTAGTATATTATCAGACTGATATCCTTGTCTTCATCAATCGCTTTGCAGTTTCTGACCACAATATCTCGCACGACCTTCTCGTCCTTTCGATATATTGTCGTAAATGTGTTCCTGTAGTAAACTTTAATGTTGTCACGTTAAGGTTGTCTGTTTGCCACGAGATGTTGCTCCATCATGGTGTACACAATGGTATCAAATTCAGTATTTAACTATCCATTGTTAATTAACATTTGCCGGACACGTTGAAGTTGTTGATGCAGAAGTTGTCAGGTTGAGGACACCTTGATCACCTTGCTCACGTATGAGACTCCTCTTGTAATGTTGAGTACATTCACTTATTCCATTCCTACATTTACCTTGGTTGATGATGGACTTTATGTAAACATTTACCTTGGTTGATGATGGGCTTTATGTAAACATTTACCTTGGTTGATGATGGGCTTTATGTAAACATTTACCTTGGTTGATGATGGGCTTTATGTAAACATTTACCTTGGTTGATGATGGGTTTTATGTAAACATTTACCTTGGTTGATGATGGGCTTTATGTAAACATTTACCTTGGTTGATGATGGGCTTTATGTAAACATTTACCTTGGTTGATGATGGGCTTTATGTAAACATTTACCTTGGTTGATGATGGACCTTATGTAAACATTTACCTTGGTTGATGATGGGCTTTATGTAAACATTTACCTTGGTTGATGATGGGCTTTATGTAAACATTTACCTTGGTTGATGATGGGCTTTATGTAAACATTTACCTTGGTTGATGATGGGCTTTATGTAAACATTTACCTTGGTTGATGATGGGCTTTATGTAAACATTTACCTTGGTTGATGATGGGCTTTATGTAAACATTTACCTTGGTTGATGATGGACTTTATGTAAACATTTACCTTGGTTGATGATGGGCTTTATGTAAACATTTACCTTGGTTGATGATGGGCTTTATGTAAACATTTACCTTGGTTGATGATGGACTTTATGTAAACATTTACCTTGGTTGATGATGGGCTTTATGTAAACATTTACCTTGGTTGATGATGGGCTTTATGTAAACATTTACCTTGGTTGATGATGG